>NW_024882832.1:0-181629 GCF_019059575.1 Amphibalanus amphitrite | reverse complement strand
GGGAGAGAGAGAGGGAGGAGAGAGAAGAGAGAAGGAGGGGAGAGAGAGAGAGAGAGAGGATCGTCGCATCTAATAAAACTGGTCGCTGGAAGATATTCATCACCTGCAGACAATATACAACGGCACATGACATCCAGATAATGAACTGCACAAGTATCACCCTACAGCTGAGTTATGTAGCACAAAGTTGCATTGCAATAGGTACACTCAATGGAATAGAGCAATCCAGTTTCAGAAAAAAATCATATAAATGGGTCCAGAAAGATAATGATGGAGAAATGATTCAACAAAGAAACAAGTTGAGACACAAGAAGCAGGTTCCCTAAAAATAATTGTATCAGTGTTATCGGTGAAGTTGTCTGACACAATGACAAAAATAACAAAAAGACAGAAAGTGAGTGTATGATTACTCTAAATTTACCTGGACAAAACTAATCAGTAATAGCACCTCCCACTCTCCGCCCTGCGTGGCTACATCAGGCGAGGTACCATGCAGAAGGGCGCTGGTCGGCACCGCAGACGAAGCGGCGCTGGCGGGGACCGCAGACGAAGCGGCGCTGGCGGGGGCCGCAGACGAAGAGGCGCTGGCGGGCGTAGAGGACCAGGAGTAGGCCAAGGTCTCCGGGTGACTGAGGAGACGAACAGGAGTGGATTGAACATGGGACTGCATGGCAATGAACAGCATGGAACTGCGCCTAGGTCAGTGGAGCACAAGATGGACGCACACTGCTGATGCATGATGACCAATAGATAAACACAATCCCCTGAAAAGAAACCAACCAGATTTAGGAAGGGTGTACACATTGTCTAAGCGCGTGTATGTAACACACGCCACTGGTCCAGCTGTGACCAGCTGCTGTATTACTTTTTACTTTTTGGGACCTCCGCTGTTCCTACGACGTCATTTGGAAGCAATACCTAATTTGGCATGCTTAAAGTGCGGCAGATGTTGCGCGCAATGCAGCATATATCACCAGGTGTTACCAAACGTTTTAGTAAAATATTTTAAAATCGTCAGATCTGCGCTGACGTCACACATTCAGAGGGGGACATTCAAAAACATTAGCCCTTCTGAATCCAAGTGCTGCAACTTTGAGATCAAATATTTTCGATTTGAAGCATTTTTCGATGTTGTGAGTACCCAAACCGGTAATTGCACGCCAGGGACCCCAATCTTGCTATCTCAACTGAAACTAATGCTAAGGTGGGATGGTCACTTAAAGGAGAGGGCTGCATAACATATTAGCAGCCGCTGGAAATTATCTTCATATGCAAACCATTCAACATACAAACAAAACATGATATTTTAATGAAATACACTTCTTATTAGCCTAGAGCTAGGCACAAAGTTGCATTTTTGTACATCCCATGGCATATAGCAATTCTATCCATGAAAAAGTACATAGTTTGGTTTGTAAAGAGACTAAGGGATACAGATTCAACAAAGAAACAAGGTGAGAAGTGAGAACAAATACAAATGGGTCCCCTGGACCCTCATCCCTGAAAATATTATGTTGATTGGTGAGGCGACTCTGATGATGTGGCATGAACATGATATTTCTGAATTTACCTGGACAAAACTAATCAGTAATAGCTCACCTCCACTCTCCGCCCTGCGTGGCTACATCAGGCGAGGTACCATGCAGAAGGGCGCTGGTCGGCACCGCAGACGAAGCGGCGCTGGCGGGGACCGCAGACGAAGCTGCGCTGGTCGGCACCGCAGACGAAGCGGCGCTGGCGGGGACCGCAGACGAAGCGGCGCTGGCGGGGGCCGCAGACGAAGCGGCGCTGGTCGGCACCGCAGACGAAGCGGCGCTGGTCGGCACCGCAGACGAAGCGGCGCTGGTCGGCACCGCAGACGAAGCGGCGCTGGCGGGGACCGCAGACGAAGCGGCGCTGGCGGGGGCCGCAGACGAAGCGGCGCTGGTCGGCACCGCAGACGAAGCGGCGCTGGCGGGGGCCGCAGACGAAGCGGCGCTGGTCGGCACCGCAGACGAAGCGGCGCTGGTCGGCACCGCAGACGAAGCGGCGCTGGCGGGGGCCGCAGACGAAGCGGCGCTGGCGGGGGCCGCAGACGAAGCGGCGCTGGTCGGCACCGCAGACGAAGCGGCGCTGGCGGGCGTAGAGGACCAGGAGTAGGTCAAGGTCTCCGGGTGACTGAGGAGACGAACAGGAGTGGATTGAACATGTGATTTAATGGTTGTGAACAGCATTGAAATGTACCCATTTCAGAGCAGAAACGCATACTAATTGGTGCGTGATGATGTTTGTAATGTGATGGTGTGTGGAACGGTGATATGATGATGTGCTGAGCATATACCCGTTGGTCATTAGAGGGTAGTGATTGATTAGGATATTGCAATCTCCTGTGAAAGGAGGAAAATGGATTAAAACATATTTGCAAATGTACACAAAATTACCCTCCCACCTTCAAAAAAGTTAATGAATTGGCATGACAGTGATGTCGCTCGGTTCAGAAAAAGCGAAAAAGAATATCTACCAAATTTCACTGAAAAATATTCACCGGTTTTCAAGATATTAGACTTTTACTTTTGTTTACTTTTTGGGATCTCCGCTGTTCCTAGCGACTTTATTTGGAAGCAATAGTTTGGCAGCTGAAAGTGCGGCACTTGCTGCGCGCAAAGCAGCATATACCACCGCATGCTATCAAACGTTTTAGTCAAAACATTTAAAAATCGTTAGATCTGCGCGCTGACGTCACACATTCAGAGGGGTATCAAATGCATTAGCCCCTCTGAATCCAAAGTGCTGCAACTTTGAAATTAGATATTTTCGATTTGAGGCATTTCTCGATGTTGTGAGTGCTCAAACCAGTAATTGTGAGCCAGGGACCCCATTTTGGCTATCTCAACTCAAATCTAATGTTAAGGTGGGAGGGTCCCTTTAACAAAGATGTCAAAGGTGAAGGTCTCGAAATAAATAACGAGTGAGTATGAAATGTCATAATTCTTTCATTCAACGTCATTTATTAAGTTGTCTAAATAAATATCAATGGATAATGAAATACATTTCATACTCATTTGTTATTTATTTGATGTCTTCCATGTCTTGTACTAATTGAGTTCAGTTAGTTCCAGCTTCCAACAAGGACTCTGCAGGGGTCAGCCTGTCGCTCGTTTGTTTACAGCCCTATCCTGATTTGCAATATTTTTGACCACACTTTCATTAGGGTACTGGGTAGCATAGTATGTCTGAAAGGTGGCCAAAAAGATGGCAAATCAGGATAGGGCTGTAAAACAAGTGAGCAACAGGGTGACCCCTGCATGTGCAGAAGTGAAAGGATTTAGATTACTTCCAGATATGTGGAAAGGACCTTACTGACTAGTGACTGGGTAAGATACATAACCATTCCATAAGGGTACCTACTGGGTAGCATAGTATGTCTGAAAGGGGGGCCAAAAAGATCAGATGGCAAAGCATAGAAATGTGTCCCAAATAAAGAAATCAACAATTGACAGTGAAAGGCAAAGCTCTATGATATAAACACTATCAATGGCAAACATTGGCAGCACTACCAAGTGCTTATCAGTTGCTGGTAATCCTCACCAGACAATGCTGACATGCAGAGCATTTTCAGATCCGGAATGGCGCTGGCTCTCCTGGAAGAAAACAAAATAGTCATTAATTGATGTTGAAAGAAAGCAAAGTAATCATTAGGTATTAGGTAATTATTAGGTACGTAATAGTTATCATTTGGCCGGACGGCAACCATCATAAGGATTATAAGGAGGCACATTTATTTTTTATAAATTTAGTCCGAACCTTTTGAATGGAAGGATTCTCAAGGACAGAGCCACCGCTAAGCAGAGCTCGTTGCGATGGCTCTGCCCTCTACCCTCCGATCGTGCAATTCCTGGTGCATGGCAGAATTTAGAGTCAGAAGTTTAACTACGCACATAGCCGCGCACGGCCGGTCCCCTCACTGACTTCGCCTGGCTACGGCCTGCCACCAACCGCAACCATACCCGCCAGGAGGCTCATAAACATCGAGCGCCCGTCGCGCTTCGAACCCGGACCGTCATACCGGGACACGAGCTCTCACCTCGCGGAGTCCAACGCTCTACCGACTGAGCTACAGGACCAGCTTTATTTATGAGTTTGATTAGGTCAGGTTTGGTTTGGTTTGGTTTGGTTTTGTTTGATTTGATTTGGTTTGGTAACTGGTTAGGCTAGAAAGGACTAAGGAGTATCTCCAAGTAGCGCGGACCCAAAATGCAGAGTGAGATATACCTAGTGGCTACAGTTTTTGCGCACTCTCCGTAGAAGCCTGCCCAAACGGTCTGAGGAATATTCCCTGGGATTCTCTTAGCAGACATCACCCGAGCTGCCATATCCAGTTAGGTAGGTTGGTAGGTTAGGTTGTAGGTTGGTAGGTTAGGTTGTAGGTTGGTAGGTTGTAGGTTGTAGGTAAGGTAAGGTCAGGTTAGATATGTTTTGTTATATATTTAACCATGAAAAGACAATTGTTGCGCAAGTGAGACATAGATATGGCAGCTCGGGTGACGTCTGCAAAGAGAGTACCTGATCCCCGATGAAAAAACGAAACCGCCCATCCGAACGCAGCATGTGTCTGCCCCAACCAGATCTTGTCGAACCCTGCCACGTTTTGCAGACTGGATCGCTCCCAAAAATAGCAGAATCGTTGTCATTTTTAGCACATGTGACAAAAATAGCATATGATAAAAATGACTGATTGACCAAACCTCCCAGACTGATACAAATTCCTGTGAATCTGCACAGCACAAGAGTAAATTCACACTGCAAACATCAATGGAGAGCCCAGCTATGAGCCAACACATCAGTCAAGTAATCTCACCTGAACAATTTTCATCTGCGACCTGCCATAGGAAATACACTTATGACACAGGTATCGTCCAGCAAGCTTGCCAGGGTCACCCATTCCCAGGGCCTGAATGACGGACTTCGAAACGTACTTGGAACCAATCTTGTTCAATTTTGGCACTTCCGACTCACTTGAAATCAGTGCGTGCCCCCCATATGCACAACGCCGTCTTCTGCCGTCAATATTCATCTTGAAATTTAGAAGCCAAGGCGTACAAGCGCTCAAATCTCGGGCAACATGGCGTCCAAATGGCGTCGGCGACGGAAGTGGCGCACGTCGCCATTTCTAATATACGGTTTATAACAAAAACGAGATAGTTTTCGACAAATTTAGCCATTTTCCGTAAAACCATATGCTTAATGAGGTATATCAATCGAAAGTCAATACGCTAATCTATCTCAATCAACAACTTGTAGAGGCCAGCTCCCTCCCATTTTTCAACTACCTCTTTACCATAGTGCCTTTTTTCATTCACACATTGAAGCCTTTAGGGGCGAATTTCGCCTTTTTCCGTAGAACCTTAAGCTTAATGAAAATTAACATCTAACAGACAATTAAATACTGGTGCTAATTTTAATTTTTATAGAGGCCAGCTCACTCTAGATTTTTTATAGGAACGCTCTGTCTAAGGGCCATCACTTCTTATCAAGCACAAAATGGCACTTTGAAAAGCGATAATTTAATGTTTTTCTGTTGTTTTCCAAAAAGTTCATATCAAGAGAATGCAAAAATCAATTTCATTTCTAAAAACATCAGAATTAAGTAGGTTCACTGCCTAGATACTGAGATATCCGAGGCTTCCTGAAGGCATGATGTCATACCGTGAAATTACAAATTTCTTGGCAAGAACGAATTTTAATGAGGATAACTAAAAATATGTCTTTATTAAATCGCGAAACATAAGTAATAGCAAAGTATTAGGAAAATCTGTAAAGTAGTTACGTAGCAAGTATCTTGCAAATCATGCTAGCACTAGTTGTCAAGACCTGAACCCGTTGCCTTCATGTTGAAGGAATTTTTCGGTGTTACCTAGTGTTTTTATATACCTTGGTTTCGATCTTGGGGTTGATGCGGCGGAATTGGTATGGTGATGCTGAGTCTGGGGCTCCGAGGTGGCGAGGACATCAGATGTCGATGAAGTCCTGATCCGGGTCACGGCACCAATACTAGTTTCTCTCCCTTCTGATGTTGTTGATGTTGCAGCTCGCCCACCTCCCCGAACAGAGTCAGAGTGAAGTCGGCCCGTTGATGTATTGGCAGTTCGGGTTGGCGGCGGCAATCAGATGAGAGCGAACAGCGGCTAACCTTCTCCCGGAGTACAAGTGCGTGCCTCGGAGCCCCGTCGCAGACTGCCCTCCCCGGTACGGAACGGAGTGTGTACGCACCCGGGCCGAGCCACTCGTTACCAGTTCAATCCAGTACAGAGTGTCCTCTGCCCGATTACGCCCACTCCAGTTCTTTTCCATCTGGCAGTCTTGGCTCCGATAGCCACCAGAGCTCTCTAGTCCGCGCAGGGACTGACACTGCTTAATAGTCAAATAACATTTCGGATACCTCCGGCGCCCGCAGGCGCGTGAATTGTATATTTGCCTAGGGTGTGTCGGCGACACACCCGAGCGGCAGCGCGCCGGCGTACGGTGCCGGCGGCCGGCGGTGACCGCTGCATTATACTAATAGATGACTCACACTCGACTGGGCCCAGCACCGTGCAGGCCTGGACTGGCGCGTGAGGAGGAGAGCAATTGCGTTTCAGCTTGCTGATAAAAAATGAAAATGGTATTCTACAAAATTGCATAAAAAAATAGATTTTGTGTCTGACTGTTACACCAGAAGTGATGCAGCAGCACCTGAGTGTGTTTCCAGCGCCGTGGGCTGCACATGTCACCGTCAGTGAAGACACCGGGCGGCAGCTGAGGGGCGGCTCGTCCGATGAGGGGAAGTGGTTCGGCGTCAGCGGCTGGTAGTCGTCGGGATCGGTGCGGACGTGGCAGCGGACGTCCGTTCAGGAGAGCCTCGACCTCTGTCACCGTCCGTAGCGTCTCGTCGTCAACGGCCCTGTCGCCCAGCACGGCTGTCAGAGCGCATTTGGCTGACCGCACCAGGCGCTCGAACACGCCACCAAAGTGCGGAGCGGCCGGCGGGTTGAATAGCCACTCAACCCCTTCCTGTGACAGCGTGTCCGCGATCTTGGACTGGTTCCATTGCTGGAGCGCCTGCCGCAGCTCACGCTCGCCGGCGCGGAGATTTGTGCCGTTGTCGGAGCACACGAGTTTGACCTTGCCTCGTCTGGCCATCATGCGTCTCATGGCCATGATCAACGAGTCTGTGTCCAGTGAGTGGGCGATCTCGATGTGGACCGCTCGGGTGGACAGGCACGTGAAGAGACACCCGTACCGTTTCTCTCGTTTTCGGTGTTTCTTGACGGTCATTGGTCCGAAGAAGTCCACACCCACTCGCGTGAACGCTGGCGCTGGCTCGCTCACACAGAAGGCTGGCAGGTCACCCATCTGTGGTGGCACCGGCTGCGCTGACCTTTTTCGACAGGGCATGCAGGCGCGCGTGATTCGTTTCACGGTCGCTCTGCTGCAGATGATCCAGTATTGTTGTCTCAGGTGAGTCAGGACGTGTTCCGTCCCGGCGTGGGCGAGCGTCCTGTGTCGGTCGGCGGCGATCAGCCGGGTGATATCCCCACGGGCGGGTAATATCTCTTGATGTTTCGCCACACCGAACGCAAGCTCAGAGGCGTCACCGAACACGTGCAGCTGACAGTTTACGACCGCTCTGTCATCGGGGCGATAACAGCGGCCCACTCGTACACAGTCCATGTCGTTCAGCTCCAGCTGCCAACTGTGCCACTGAGCGAGGAGTTCTCTGTCGCTGATGGCCTCGTCCCAGTCCCATCTGCCGAGCCAGATCTTTTGGATGAGACATTTGGTCCTCGGAAATGAGTGATGTCAATGGCCAGACGGGACCATGTCTCCTTGACGCTGAGTACGCCGTGTCGCCACTTCACCGGCGCCGGGTCAATGGATCTGCACACATCACACTGTGTCACCACCGCACGCGCGTCCTTCCGGGTCACTGTCGGAGAAACATCACGGCGCGAGGATTGTAGCGTGCGCCTTATCCCTGGGTGATGGGCACGAGCGTGCACGTCTCTGATAGCCGAGTGTAGGCTCGTCGCCTCGCCGCCATCTGCGCCCGCACTGCAGGGACACAGTATCGGCCTCTGAGTGGGCGCTGCTGAGGCTCTCGGCGGAGCTACTGGAGTGCCGCGAGAGGCGGGACGGCCTTGGGGCGGGGTCGGGGTCGTGAGTGGCAGCACCTGAGAGGTCGCTGAGCGCAGAGGGCGAGGCCTGCGGGGCCTGAGGGGCGGCTGGCGTGGCCTTGAAGCCGGCTTCTGGGTCCTCGGCGATGAGGTCCTCGGTAGACACGTGTCTCTCAGGCGAGGAGGGCTCATGGGCGTCCGTTCTCGCCACTGCCAGCCGCCACGTCGACGTGTTTGGCCTCTTTCCTCTTCGCGACTGCCCTCGCGTCACCGCACGCTTTAGATATGGTGCTCGCGACTTCTTGCCTCCGCATTTTCATTTTTGTCTGGCAGACAGCTGTGAAGCAGAGCGTAGTAGTGGTAATGAAATAATTCAAAGCACCAATGACAACCACGGCAAACAATTTCTAAGTCATTATTTACTTCTTTGGGATACCGGTTTTGGCTGTATAAGCTGCTAGAGCTTTCCTTTCATTTTTCTTTCCCCAGATGACTGCAGCCGTTTTCAGCGGTGGCTGCTCGTACAGATGTGTTGGGAGGCTGGTCAGCTCTGCAGACTTTGCCCTGCAGATGCGGCCAGCTGATGATGCAGTGAGCCGCACCCTCCTCTGTTCAGCCCACTCTTTTGAATGTGCTTGGCCTCTAGTGCGCTCCTCCACACCACAGATCTCATCTTTTGATAATGAGATCATGTTAACCACCCACTGCTGAGCGAGTGGCTCCTCCAAGTAGTCATGGTCTTGCTGAAGGGCAGGCACATTCACCTCTCCTCCCAGCATCCCACAGATAGCCAGCTTTTCGGCCTTCTCGGAACAGAATCCGATTACATGCATGGAGAGGCGCTGCCTTTTGATGTCGCTGTTTCCCCTCAGGTGCAATGGCCTTGGGTCATATAGCATGCTAGACCCACGTTTCTGGCAGCGTTCCATGGGCACAGGGTCATCTGGTGCCAGTATGCGTCCCTTCCCCCTGCGATGCCACTGCTGGGGCAGCTCGGTACACGACGTCTCTAAAAGCCACTGACCTTCCTCGCCAAAGTGGGTTATCATCATAAGAACAGCTGAGACATGCTTGCAGATACCATGTGGGCCATTACCCGCAGCACACTCACACCTTGTATATCTGATCTCTTCATCTGTGACCCTTGCTTCAATATTGTACAACACAGTCCTTTTCATCTCTGGCTAAACTACAGCCTTGAAGAAGAGATGCTCCCCCTTCACAACATATTGGCAAGTGCGTACAAATCCCCTTTCCAGCATGCCCTTAGAAGACTTTGTCACCTTCGACAATCGGCTGACTGACTGGTTGTGGAGCTCGAGGTAGGCAGCCACCTGTTCGCTGGTGATGTTCTTGCATGGTACATCTGCGTTGACTGATGCAAATGTTGCAGCAGGTGGCCAAGCCACAGAGTCTGTGTCCATGTTGTCCATCTCCTCTGGATGCTCATGCTGCGACCTCCGCAGCTTCACTAACCTGTGGAATTGAGATTTTGCCAGTGTTGTGGTGGCATTCACCAACAAAAATTTTAAGCTTTTAGTGCCTAACTCTTAAGCTGTTTTATATAATATTACTATTGTTTAAGTATCACTGGTAATTTAAAAAAAAACATCGGGTAGTTACCTGTCGACGGGGTCAGGTTTTCTGCCCTTAGTTGATGCCTTTAGCCTTGCCAGAGCACTCTTCAGCTCAGACACAGGTATGCCTGGTATCGAAATTCTTCGTCCATCGCTGAAAATCACTACCAGCGCCGAAAATCAAACCATTTAATATAAAAAACGTCTAACATCCAGACACCAACTTCTCTCTGAACTCTCCGGGATCTTCCGTCAACGAGTCTTCGCAGCCTGCGTCAAGTTCGTCGCTTTTAGTTTATCTGTAGACATGGGTCAGTTTCTTCTATGTAGTTCTAATATTTATTACCGATTTTTCTTCAAAGGCTGATTTTCATCATTGTATGATGTGTAGCAGCGGTTTTATTTAATTTGTTACTTCTTAAACAACTTACTGACACGATTTGAGAATCATTTGGGCATACATTCTTTCTGGTTTTTATATTGCCAACTAGAAATATTCGTCTACTACTAGCTACCATATGCATACTAAGGCTACCAGATTTGGCCGATCAGCTGGCTAAACTCATGGGTCCGCGAGGACCACAAGTGACTACTAGCGCCACCACCTGAACTAAACGTTCAGAACCCCATTACAAAATAAAACATTTTTTTCTGTTTTTTCCCAAAAGTGTTCGATTTTTCGCAAAAACCGGAATATATGTGATAGAACACACACTGATAAAATATTCTAGCAAGTTCTAACCCAATATCTTCAAAAATAGCCAAGTTATTTGCATTATTGTCAAAATTTTACGATTATGTATTTTTCAAAGACATTTTTCAGTACGTTTTGGACATCGTACATGAATATAAATGGCACCATCGTGTTCCTAAGCTCAAACGGCATCGGATAGACACCTTTTTTGTTGAAAAATATCATTTTCAAAATTTGAAAAATTTCCATTAATTTTCTTTTCTGACTTGATTTTGACCTGACCTCCGGTAAATTCAGCTGAAAATGACCTCAAATGACACAGACGACATTATTTTCGAAATATACGTGTAAAATGGACCATAAAACATGCGTCACGTGACCGATACATGATATACAATTTTCGTGACCTAGGATGACCTGGCCAGTGGCCTTGACCTGAAAAATTAGAAGTAAAAGCTCGGTACCCTCAGGGTATCTATTATCTAAGGCATATATATATATCAAGAAGTGCGTAAACCAAAAATGAGCCTGATCGGACTTGTCAGCCGGTGGCCAGAGCCTACATTGTAAACAAGCAAAAATGCCGATAGTTTTTACTTTGATCTGACCTGGTGACGTCATCGGTGACCTTGAGGTCAACGAAAATAGGTTTCGTTCGACAGTTTTTCCAGGGCTATCAGACGCCGTTTGAATTTTGACTATCGGCCCAGTAGTTTCGGAGATAGGGGGGGGGGGGGAGCTCTGGAGAGACCCCCTCAGTCACTCGCGTTATGGAAAATACCCCAGTCATGCGCGAGTTAACTGCGATGAACTCTCCAAATACAGTATTAATACGCCTCTTTTCGCTTTTCAGGTCGAAACTACAACTGCTTTGCATCTTTGCGGTGACTGCTTTCTTGCGTCTTCGAATGGCGTTGTAAACGCAGTACTTGAAATCACGACAGGCCCGTCTGTCTCGAAGCAGTGGCTCTTTGCGGAGAACGTCTTTGCATTTGTGCATCCTTTAGCACCTGAGCGTTTCGATGCACCGTTTCAGTCCTCTTTCTTTCAACAGTATTCTTCTCTTCGGGGGTTCCATGGCTCATCTTGACATCTGAGATATATTTGAAATCTCTGCATCAAAGTTAGCCGCCCCAAGGCATTGCAGTGCCGTTATAAGTTCAGCTGATCCAAAACCAGCACCCAAGTTCGCGTCAGTATCAGGCGGCGAGACTGGCGCGTTAGTGTCACCGTCGCGGGGACCGGCGCTGGCGTGGTCTGGGTCTCGGGCTCGGCCTGGGTCACCGGCGCGGCCTTGGTCACCGGCGTGGAATCCGCCGCTGCTGGCGCGGTGACTGCTGTCGTCGTGACTACCTTTACAGCGTCCATCGCTCTCATTTTGCCAATGTTTGGTGCAAGCGACCCTGGGGCTGGTGGCACAGGCCACCCTGGCATCTCCTGTGCAGGCGACCCTGGCACCTCTTGCGCGCGTTCCCATAAACGGCCACCGTCGCGACCATTGGGTGGCACCACTCGGTTGGGTACTCGACTGGTGCGATGACACCTCGGGCCTGTAGTTAGTTCATCGAGCTGAGCTTTGATGTCCGCTCTCCAGGCGTATGGGACCGGGCGGTTGGCGGTGACAGCTCTGTCGGAGTCGCATCCTCGCACAGTTCGATCACCATCGGGCCTCCGTCCATCTCTCGCAGCGGATCTTCAGCGCTGAATACTCTCTGGTAGTGGGCCGCCATTGCGGCTGCATGAGCGGCTATGATCTCTTCGGACGGATCCCCGTCCTCGTCCCATGTCGGCAGGCCTGCCGCCGGCGACGGCGAAGCTCCATGGGCGGTGGCGGCCCTGTTCGGCTGGGTTGGCTGTGCCGCAGCACACCTCGCCCGCTCAGTATCCACGAGCGGCCGCGCGGCATCGCCGACGACTGCCGCCAGGGGCGCCACCGTCGGTGAATCAGTCGTGTCTGTAGTCACCGAGCTCCAGCTCACTCACGGCGGGCTCCAGGCTTGACGTTTATTTTCCGAGACAACATAAAACACACGTGTCCAACATACCGGAAAAGAATGCCAAAGTGGTGAGGGACCGTCCCACCGCAGACGCTGCTCTGGACTGAAGGCCTTACGCTCATCACTAAAATAAACAATCGCAACCTTGGGCGCCGTGTTCTGCTGGCTGACCGGCGGCGGCGGCATCTTCGCCGTCACCAGCGATGGCGTCTACCAGATGCTGGTACAGCTCAGCCCGGATGCGACGCTGGTTCATGGCCAGGAACACCAGCCGCTGCGTCTCCACCCGGGTGAACGCCATACAACAGTACTCTTGCAGCAGACGGCCGGCGCGCAGCTGCGAGTCGTCTTCAGCTGGGCGCGTCTGCAGACGGTGGGCAGCGTACTGCAGAGCGCTCACCCGCCGCGCCGGACCACCTCCGTCTGGCCGCTGCTGTGGCAGTTCCGGGTGCCAGCCGTCCATCCCGAAAGGGAAGAGCAGCACAAAATGGAGGGGTTTGTAGGACCGATGGCACTCGCTGATGGTGGCCAAATCACCTCCGTCACCGGCGGCGCGTCGGCGCAGGATGATGTCCCGGTGGGCGGGCTCCTCGCCGATCAGGACCTATACTTCCTGAAACCCTTCGGGTCGGTTGTAACGCCGCTCGTGCTCTCCCGCTGGACGCGCATCGGCGCTGAGAACCAGGCGCAGGTGTTCCACCTGGTCATCCGGGACTTCGCTGGCCATGATGAAATCTCTGACCAGCGGGTTGTGCTCTCGGAGCAGCTGCTGCAGGTCCTGCAGGAGGTCGAGAAGCACCCGCTGTGCCGCTGCCGGGGTGTTGACGCCGAGACGAACGTGACCGAGACGCAGCGCCGCCTCCGCCTCCGGGTCTTCGCACAGCGGGTCTTGCACATAAATCTGCGCAAACTTCGGTACTTCGCCGTCGCGAGTACGAAGCGGTCCCAGTCGGTGATACAGGCGGCCCTGTATCACAACAGATGGCGTGTAACCGCCGTGACCGGGGGGTGGCCGCACCTCCTGCACGGTCTGTGACGCCAGTGCCAGGGCGGAATTAAGATGCCGGACATGCTTGCGGAAAATCCGAGCGACCGCCGAGTCGTCCGTCCACAGCTGCCGCAGGCTAGGCGGAGGAGCTGGCAAGGGGGCGAGCCGAACCTTGACGGCAGCACAACAGAGACTGGCCCGCTCGGCCGGCCACAGCAGAGCTCCGCAGTGCTGGCAGACGCGATCCCTGTCGCCGATGGTGTTGGACGGCACGACCAGCTCTCCGGATAGGACGTCGGCGACGTGGCGCGCCTCCCGGGACGGCGACTGGGCGCGGCGTTGTCGGCGGCGACGGTCTGCTCTGTCCCGATCCCGCTCGCGGTTCTCCTCGTCCAGCTGGCGCTGCTGCTGCCGCTGGCGCTCCCGCTCACGATAGTCCTCGTCCAGCTGGCGCTGCTGGTGCCGCTGGCGCTCCCGCTCGCGGTTCGCCTCGTCCAGCTGGCGCTGCTGTTGTCGCTGGCGCTCCCGCTCGCGATAGTCGTCTTCACGCAACCGACGGAGGCGCTCTGCGTCGGCTGCACGTTGCTTCTCGTCGGCTTCCCGCTGCGCTCTGCGTCGCTCCAGCTCGGCCTGGCGCCGTTCTTCGGTACGTCTCTCCCTGAGCCGTCGCATGCGCTCGGCAGCCCGCCGGCGGTCGGCCGCTGTTGGTGGACCCGCCCGCTTCATGGCGGGAAGCCACTAAGGGTCTGAAATAATCGTATCTATATTAATTTTAATTAATTCAAAGATTATTTGATATGATTCGGATATGATAACGCCGGCAGCCCCATGATCTCGTGGACGATGAACCACATCATGGAGCGCGATGTACGGGACACTTCCCTTGTCCACACTTAACTTGTCCGCTCTCTAAGGTTAATGGTGTGACTTAGACTGACAAATTTATTAGTTGGCCTAACACACCTTACACATATAATAATTCATGAGACTTATCTGCTCTATAGTCATAGTGCTAACAGAAGGTGTAGCTCAGACTGACAAATATGTTGGGTTGCTGAACACGCCCTAAACTGAGGGATGGATGCAGCCCACTTAACCACCCACAGGCTATATCAACCTGCTGCCTACAATCAACAATGAACCCACCACCTACCTTCATGGAAATGAATCCTTTGTATGACAGCTAATAAGACATATAGCTAATAAGACATCCACTCTCTGTATGTAGCATACCTTGACTTCAGTAAAGCATTTGATAGCGTACCAGTGTACCACATAGAAGGCTTGCATTGCAACTGAAACTACATGGCATAAATGGGAATATATTAGAATGGGTTGTGGGCAGAATAATAATAAATAGAATGGGCTCACAGAGCGCCAGCAGCGTGTAATTATAAATGTGTGTAGGTCAAGCTAGAAAAAATGTCATCAGTAGGTTCTCCAGGGCTCTGGGTCCATTGTTGTTCATTATGTCAACACTATCGACGACGGGGTACCTAGTCGACTGTCGAGTCAGGAGTGCTTAAATTTGCAGATGATATAAATGTTTTCAGAGTCAGCAGTGACGAGAAGGATCAAAATGTTATCCAGTCGGTAGTCAGGCAGGTGGCAAATGGAATTTAACTTTCCCAAAAGTAAGACCTTGCATATTGGCCGAATCCGTAGTAAGAGACAATATGAAATGACAGGTCATAAACTTCAAAGAATAAATCTTGGAAATTGGAATTCACATAAACCACAAACTTTCAGCATCAGATCTGGGCCTGAAGCTAGAAAAAAGAGCTCTTAAAATGTTAGTGAGCCATCAACACAAATGTGGCATATAAAAGTGCAGAGGTGGTTACCAAACTTTACATTGTATATATCAGACCTCATCTGGAATATTCGTCAGTGTGGTCCTGCGAAGCACACTTGGAGCACGTGGGTCTTCCTCGGCAGTTGTCCTTTGTGTGGCCGAAACGTTGGCAGCGGAAGCAGCGCATGGGCGCTGGGACGAAAGGCCGCACGCGAACCTTCACGTAGCCCACGCGAATCTCACTCGGCAAGTCAGTGGAGTCAAACGTCAGAATTATGTTGTTGGTCGAGACCGTGCCTCTCTTCGTCATGATGCGGCGAGCCGCTGTCACGCCGAAATCAGCGAGCCCGTCCGCAATGTCCTCGTCGCTCACTCCCCTCAGATCGAAACAGTTAATGACCCCTCGTGAGGAGTTCTTAGATCGGTGAGGTTCCACTGTAAGCGGGATGGAGACGAGCTTCCGGACGGATGCCCGTCCCTCGGAGAACACGAAGCGAGTAGCGTCCAACGCTTTCGCCGCCTCCTCGCTTTTCCTGAACTCGACCTCCAGCGCGCCATCACGCATCCGGTCACAACCAACGATCGAACCAAACCGGTCACAGCCATCCTTCCGCTGGAAGGGCGACAGAGAGCTCAGCTCCCTGTCTGCGCTCCGGAAGATAAGGATCTTAGGAGATCTCATTCGTGTTCGCGAAAACCAGAGTAGCTCCTCTCCGACAACTGAGCATCCCTCGACTCGAGCTACAAGCCGCCGTCATGGGCGTGCGAATAGCCGAAACTATCAAGCGAGAACACGATATCAAGATCGATTCAACCGTGCTCTGGTCTGATTCGATAACAGTTATCCAGTGGCTCCGAAGTGAGAGTAGGCGATACCACATGTTTGTGGCCAACAGAGTCGCTGAAATCCAAGACGCTTCGGAGGCAGAGCAGTGGTGACACGTTCCTGGATTACTGAATCCTGCAGATATCTGCAGTCGGGGCTGTCACATGAAGGAGCTGAGTCAAGGTGCCTGGCTCAAAGGACCCAGCTTCTCCTGCGGCCACCAGATGTATGGCCAGCGGACGCATCAACGCAGACCAGAATCACGGAAGAAGACAAAGAAGACAACCAGCGGATGGTCTGTGCTGTCGAGAACGACAACAGCGACCTCGACTATCTCGAAAGACAATCTGCATGGCTGCGAGCTCTGCGAATCACCGCGTGGATTCGACGATTTGGCGCAAACTGCCGGAAAGACGCAGGCACCAGACGTCGTGGACCGCTGTCAGCGGCCGAGCTCCAAGAAGCTGAGCGTATGCTCATCAAGGAGGCTCAAAGAAAGGAATTCAGCACGGAGATTGAAGCTCTACAGCGAGGCTCGAAGCTCTCCAAAAGTAACCGTCTGTTACCACTGACACCGTTCGTCGATGGCAACGGGCTGCTGCGTGTTGGGGGCCGCCTGGACCGCTCTGAACTGATGTACGCCGCAAAACATCAGCTCATCCTGCCAGCCAAACACGTCGTCACTCGTCTCATCGTCACCGACAAGCACAGAAGACTAGCACATGCAGGACCTGAGCACGTTCTCGCCCACCTTCGAGAGAAGTACCGGATCCTGTGAGGTCGAGCTGCAGTAAAACGCTACACTCACCCGTGCATGGTCTGCAGAAAGCGAGCCGCTGCAGCCAGACCGCAGCTCATGGCAGATCTGCCTCAGTCCAGACTATGTAGACGCTTCTACTCCCTGCTTCTCGCACGTTGGAGTAGATTTCTTCGGACCGATCACTGCGAAACCACCGAAAAACCGAAAAGCGATATGGCTGCATCTTCACCTGCATGGTTACTCGCGCCGTGCATTTTGAAGTGTCGTATTCGCTCGACACCGACTCATTTATCATGGCAGTTCGACGCATGATTGCGAGACGAGGCCGACCGAAGCACATGTACTCAGATAACGGTACAAATCTTCGAAGCGGCGAACGAGAGCTGAAACAATGTCTGCGGCAGTGGAACCAAGCGAAAATCGCTCCTAGTCCGGCCTGGCCATCAGCGATGACTGGAGCATGGAGCGCTCGAAGGCCTCCCCCAGAGAGAGAACCTTCTCCAAGGTGAGGGCACTATCTTGCAGAAACTTTTCACGGAGATGGTGATGCAGAGTCTTCTCCACCACAAGATCCCTGATCATTTCATCCTCCATCATCCTGAAGTCGCACGTCTGGGCAAGGCCACGCAGCACAGACGCATATTCAGCCGTAGTCTCACCAGGTCGCTGGCCTCGTTGGCGGAAGGTGAACCGCTCCACCACAACATTGATCTTGGGCTCGAAGAACATGTTGATTTGGCGTATGGCGACATCGAAGTCTGTCCCCGACTCCGACTCCTCCTTGACCACTGGGGGCAGGGTGCTGAACACGCGCTGGCCCTCTTCTCCCAGGCATGAGATGAGCAGAGCCTTGCTGACTGGGAGAGATGGGTGGTCCATCGCCAGCGGCCGCGACGAGAAAAACCTCCACGAAGTGATCTCTCCAGACTGCCCATGGCCGCGTCGGGCGACCGGCCTGCCGCAAAAATGGCGCGGGCGTCGGTACGTCGTAATTCGGCATTACGGAAAACTCAGCCTTGTCGCCAGAATATGTAGCGTTTCTTACGTTACTGAACGTTAATGAGGTAATTAAACGCTAAGATCGTGTCGTTCTGGTTCGTTTCTGTGTCGTTACGGTCACGTTAGTCGGAGCTTCTCACCAACCATTTCACACGCCACGTTCACCGGAAGAACTCCTTCTCTATTTTCCATAGAGCAGCAGGCCGTATCACGCAATCCAGTCAAGGTCAAATAATGCGCGACAGAGACAAAACACTACACCGAGCTCCCCCGACCCATCACCACCTTACGAGACGTCACATGCATCCGCAGGCGCGGTAACGACCATGCCATACCATGCAGCTGCAGGCGCACAAACCGACCGACTACGTCCCTCAGGACCTTGCCGCAGCACATCTGCGACTCAAGTCGTGTGGCCTCTCTGGAGCTGCACACGCACAGCACAAGTCGATGAGCGACTCCGGTCTCGTGAATAATTGTCTGCACCTGGACCTGAGTGGTCATATAGCTCCCACGGACCACAGTATAGAAGTCCTCCGTGGAAAGAAGACTTCAAACCTCAACGTCACTTACCCAAATATCGATCTAGAAACAAAAGTAATAAATAATTTAACTTCTACATTAGCTATATACAAAAGTTAATAAAACTCTTATATTAACTAAAATATAATACCAAAACATATCACAAAAACATTGTTTTTACTACAACAATACTACGCAAAACCCGCAAACCCGCGAAAACCGCATGCAGTGTAGTCAGATGAGGCCTTTACCTTGGAGGACGAGTCAGGTTCCTGGATGGGACTGATGTAGGTAGCAGCTTCATGGCAGAATACTGCGGAGGCAACTTAAGCAGTTCTGACCTGAGGCCTCTTTCATAGTCAGCAGTTACAAAATGCGAAGAACACAAACAATACTGGCGGAAGTTCTTCGGAAATGGCTCCCCCCTTTTTATGATCTGCCACCATCGCCTTGCCATCACTTCATCCGCTGGGAACTTGTGATATTTGGTGCCGGGCGCCTGGTTATTTCTTCTCCCGGACCCATTTCTACACGAAGGTTCCGCACAGTAAACCATCATAGAATTTAAATCATCAGCAATCAGAAATCAAAGCAAAATGTTATCAATCACCAACTGATGCCCCATGAGCACCACGCAACAATCCACGATGCCTATGAATAATAAATATATCCGCGGACCGCGGCGGCCCTCAATTCAACTTTCAAATGAAATGTCCCGAAAACCAATATACCTTGCCAAAAACATTCGACGTGGTTTGATCTAGTGCATTATATATTTTCGTTAACAAGGTAAAAATGATATAATTTTGACGTCATAAAACACATCTTACACGTTAGTCTCACAGTCTTATTATTGTTATGACGCAATCAAACTAATGCTAAACTACGACCTCAGCTGAATATTTGCGTCAAGATATGTTTCATCTGCGCAATGTTTGTCGTGATTAGGTGCTTCCATATCTCAAACTCTGACCGTACCTGTTATTTATAGGTATCTTGGTTGCACTTGCCTTGATACCACAGCAAAGGAGGTGATGGCTGTTAAGAATCTGATCTCCTTCATTGAGACATCTCTTCCTGTTTTGGTATATATTGAGTAGGAAAAACATACAGCACATGGGTGGACGCGTTTCGTCAGAGACTTTTTCAACACCCGAATATCGACAAAACAATACGAACACACAAGAACAAAGCTAGCAAGCACAGTTTCATACCTGTTGATATATCGCGTGTACATATTATGAGAATGTGCCTAAATGCAAATACACTTCCAATACTGCGCGTCAGTTAAATGGCAAAGAAAGAGAGAATACATATGACAATTCATGTTGACAGTATCTGTTTTTCTATTTAACATTTATTTTATAATCTGAGTACAATATACGGCCGCAGATTTTGCCCATTTTATAAACCCAACCCGTGTATTGATCGTTTCGTTCGTTGCAATGTATGCCGCTTCCGTCGCCTTTCTACTCCCCTTGCTTTTGCACTTCGCTATCACTTTCGCCCCTCCCCTATTCGGTAAATGATTCGTTGAGTGAGCATGAAGCACGAATGCACTGTGTTCCATGTCGTTTCTTACATCTCTCCTATGTTCCTTTAATCTTTTGTCCATGCCTCTACCTGTTTCACCTATATATGACTTT
Organism: Amphibalanus amphitrite; assembly: GCF_019059575.1. Classification (NCBI taxonomy): domain Eukaryota; kingdom Metazoa; phylum Arthropoda; class Thecostraca; order Balanomorpha; family Balanidae; genus Amphibalanus; species Amphibalanus amphitrite. The sequence continues at coordinate 161,693 of NW_024882832.1, read as the reverse complement.
TCACAATGCCCACAGGGTACCTGATATACAACGCTAAGATCTACATTCTTACTTATTTTCTTTTGCGTGATCTCTCCTATTTTTCTGCCAGAAGTCAATGCGACTTTGACGCCTGTCGTTTCAAGTTCTTTCGCGATGTTTTCGGCTGCTTTTGAGTTCGGTAATGAAATATATCTTATGTCGTTCTTTCGTTTCGCTTCAGCTTTTGCTCTGTTTCCCGAAGATTCAGTTTACTGTGGAAACAGAAAAGGGAGGTTCCATTGCTTTCTTAGATACGGAAGTAGTCCGAAGCGATAGTCGTGCAAAATTCAAAGTATATCGTAAGCCTACAAACCGGGAAGATTATGTTCATTTCTTTTCCGGTCATAGTGATAGAGTGAAAAGTGGGGTGGTATTGGGCTTTTTCTTAAGGGCTTTTCGTATTTGTAGTGAGGAGTATCTTGCTGAAGAAATTGAGCACATCTTTTCCAGTTTCATGAAGCTTAAATATCCCAAAGGCTATCTCATTCGTCTCAAGAAAAAAGCGTTGAACATTCGAAACAGAGCAAAAGCTGAAGCGAAACGAAAGAACGACATAAGATATATTTCATTACCGAACTCAAAAGCAGCCGAAAACATCGCGAAAGAACTTGAAACGACAGGCGTTAAAGTCGCATTGACTTCTGGCAGAAAAATAGGAGAGATCACGCAAAAGAAAATAAGTAAGAATGTAGATCTTAGCGTTGTATATCAGGTACCCTGTGGGCATTGTGAAAAGTCATATATAGGTGAAACAGGTAGAGGCATGGACAAAAGATTAAAGGAACATAGGAGAGATGTAAGAAACGACATGGAACACAGTGCATTCGTGCTTCATGCTCACTCAACGAATCATTTACCGAATTGGGGAGGGGCGAGAGTGATAGCGAAGTGCAAAAGCAAGGGGAGTAGAAAGGCGACGGAAGCGGCATACATTGCAACGAACGAAACGATCAATACACGGGTTGGGTTTATAAAATGGGCAAAATCTGCGGCCGTATATTGTACTCAGATTATAAAATAAATGTTAAATAGAAAAACAGATACTGTCAACATGAATTGTCATATGTATTCTCTCTTTCTTTGCCATTTAATTGACGCGCAGTATTGGAAGTGTATTTGCATTTAGGCACATTCTCATAATATGTACACGCGATATATCAACAGGTATGAAACTGTGCTTGCTAGCTTTGTTCTTGTGTGTTCGTATTGTTTTGTCGATATTCGGGTGTTGAAAAAGTTTCTGACGAAACGCGTCCACCCATGTGCTGTATGTTTTTCCTACTCAATATATATCTATTTGTCTATACATCACTCTTCCTGTTTTCTTTGTACTCCTTCAACTCCACATCAAGATATTCAAGAATCGAGGTAAGAGGCAGATTACCAGAGATGTTTGCAGCAGCCATAACTTCTGGTTATTGCAAGAAAGCAGCCTAATCAGTAATCTTCATTTTGTGCTTTGCGGTTTTGACAAATCACCAAAATATTAACAAAAATTGACGCATAGTAGCACCACCTGCCTCTTCTTACACACAGGAATATACGCGCAGTTATGCCGTTCAAACGCAAATGCCACTAATACGTCACACATGCGCCAATTTGAGTATCCTACAATGTACACTAGCGCCACGGGAATGCAGCGGCTACGCACGAGGCGAATAGATACGACTACGATAACTTGTGCCGACAAGAATCACCAAAAGTACTTTTGGTGCGCCAGCCATGCCGCTCGGCGCGCAGTCAGCTGGCGGCGGCAGAGGCGCTGACAGGCGCGGAGCCGGAGCAGCCAGCGGTGGCGGCGGCAGGGGCGCGCGCAGGCGCGGCCAGAAGCCGTGCGCGAGCTGGACCACAACACAATAGTTCCCTGTTGTAAACAGGCTTCCCGAGCTGCCACGACCCATCACCACCTTACGAGACGTCACATGCAGTTGCAGGCGCACAAACCGACCGACTGCGTCCCTCACGACCTTGCCGCAGCACATGTGCGACTGAAGTCGTGTGGCCTCTGTGGAACTGCACACGCGCAGCACAAGTCGATGAGCGACTCCGGTCTCGTGAATCATTGTCTGCACCTGGACCTGAGTGGGCATATAGCTCCCACGGACCACAGTGTAGATTGTAGAAGTCCTCCGTGGGAAGGAGACTTCCAACCTCAACGTCACTTACCCCAGTGTAACTTTTGAGTCCTGTCGGTATGTCACGCTGGTAGGCGACTACCGCCTTTCCAGAGGACAAGGCGCTTTGGCACACACCACAGCGGCGGCTCTGATGCACTTTGTGTGCCAAATAGCCGGTCACGTACGTGAAACAGTTCTCCGTTGCAGTGTCTAGGAACACTTCCTCCATCACACGGGGTCCCTGCGTGTAGCTAACCCGCACTGTAGAGTAGACGCTGACTGACCCGACGAGCAGCGCTGTTCAGGACACCCAGCACGGTGTCGCCGTTTGCCTCACAGTTGGCAGTCACACGCGCGCACAGGATCCGGCTGGCTGTTGCTTTGCGGTACGCATGCCTGAACTGTGTAGGGTCAGACCGGTCGTTTGGACCATGACGCATGCGCACGACGCCGAACAGATCCTCCAGGCCATCCTGGTTCAGCCGGCGCGTCATCATGAATGTCAGCGGGTCACCCCTCAGCGCCGTCCAGATCTGGATGACCGCCGTGATGGTGGGTTTAAGGCCGTGAACAAAGTCGACCTTCACGCCGTTCCCCACCCTCCAACGCGAGATCCACGCCCTTGTCTCGTGTAGCAGACCAAGTAGATGCTACTCGTTGTCCACCGACAGTGCCCTCTTCATGGGATTGGGGCTCTGCGAGGTGCAGCTGTTCAGCACATTAAAGGTGTTGTTCAGACGCGGCGTTAGCTGTCAGGGTGACGTCTGCTGGCAGAATGCCTGTCAGAATAGTACAGAATAGTACACAGGCATTTCTCCGTCCGCTTGCGCTCGCAAAGACATCGTTGGTGGTCACGGGTCAATGTATTGGACTGGTGCCCCTCCACCCATGTCTTTGGGCGAGGGTAACCGCCGTACACACGAGACCAATACAAAGCCAAGGGAAACACTCACATGGAGAATGGGACATGTAACGCGGCGGTGGCGGGGTGGCGGCGGTAAAACACTCGCGTGCGCTCGTCGACGCGAGCTGACGCACACTGACGCGCGCCGCACCCGGCTGCGTAGATGGCGCTCGCTCGCAGCCAGAGAAAGGTCGTTGGCCCGACCGCCGCTGTTGCGGCTAGTCGAGCCAAACGTGCATTTCTCCGTCCGCTTGCGCTCGCAAAGACATCGTTGGTGGTCACGGGTCAATGTATTGGACTGGTGCCCCTCCACCCATGTCTTTGGGCGAGGGTAACCGCCCATCTCCCCCACCCGAGACCGGAAGCGGCGACTGAACGTGGGTGGCTTCCGGGGGAATAGAATCATTCAGAGACGAGCCAGAGGGGAATGAGAGATGATGAATGACCCGGAATGAATTCGGCTGACGCTTGGGGATGAGACCGATGAGAGAGAATTTAACTACCCACGGCGGAGGAGAAGAGAAAGGCCCTGCGATTCTGCCCTCCCGACGCTCGGCCGCGATGTATGCGTCTATTACTTCGGGTGCGAGCGCACAGGAAGGGAGATTGAGTTCTGCATCACCGGGGGAAACATCGACGCCTCCCAGCTCAAATCCTAACAGAAACCCGGCGACGAGCACTTCGGCCTTGGCGGGGTCGTAGCCGCACAGCAGCCGTTGGAGGCGGTCAGGCGGGATCGACCGGGGCACGGCGGGGGCCTCACTGGCGGTCGCGCCGGCGGGGACCCGGGAGGGCCGTGGCGGGCCGGCGGGGGCATGAGGGCAGGGCATGAGAGCCGCGGCATGCTCGACAGGCATGGGTGTAGCGGCAGGACAGACGGCTGCAGCCGGCCGCGCTGTTGAAGGCGAGGCAGACCGGAAAGGGCGCCGAAACGGCCCCCGACCGGCCAGCGGTGGCGCCATGGGGGCCCCGGGAGGGCCCAGCCGGCCCGGCCCGAGCGGCAGACATTCCACGCGCGACAGCATTCAGCCATAAAGGCGAATTGGCTGCCGTCGCGCCCCACGGATGGGACTCTGGCTGCAGGCTGCGGGCACGGCGGAAGGCCTCATCGAACTCCCGCCAGGCCAAGCCCATCCCTGGGGACTGCAGGGACGCCACTTGCTGCATGTGCCCTGTTAGCCCCGAGGCGTCAGCCGGATGGACGGCCAGGTATACGGCGGCGTAGCGCAGAAACGCGGTGCACCACGCGCCGAAGTGTGGGACGGGGCGGCGCGGAGCAGCGGCGGGCCGGAGACGGCCGTCGACCAGGCTGAAGGTCGGGCCGGCGCCGACACCGAGGGACGCATCGTCCAGGAGGGATCCAATATCTACGTATTTATGGCTAGTGATTAACGCCGCGGTCGCCGCCGGTACCGCCGCGCGCATGGCGAAGTCGGGGCCCGTCGCAGGCGGCGTGCCGACACCAGTCACGACCGGCAGCGGCGCCCCAACGGGCGGCAGCATAATCGTACCGGCGACAGCTGGAGCGGGCGGCGGCGGCGGCGGCGCAGGCGCAGGCGCGGTGGGCGCTGGCGTGACGGGCGCGGCAGGCTCCATCGGTGGCGGCTGAAGGGCGGGCAGCTCCTCGGCGACGGCAGCGCGAACCATGTCTCGCAGCATGTCGTGCAGCGCTGCGGAGCTGAACACCTCCGCCGCCGCCGTGACTGTAGTCCCGGATGAGCCGGCCTCAGCAGCGGGACGCCGGCGCCGAACTGACCGCAGGGCGCCGCCAGCGGGTCCCGGCTCGCCACCATCAGCCGCCGAGCGCCGGGCAGCGCCAGCAGCCGCGCGGGCGGCGATCGTCTGCCGTGGCCGGCCCGGGGCAGCCTGCCGCATAGTGGCGCCGGTGGTGGCTGTGGCGGCGGTGTGCCGGAGGGCGCTGGTGCGCCTGCGTCCTGGCGACAGCGCCGCTGCAGCGGGCGCGATCTGGCCCCGTGTGGGCGCCGCCCGTGCGCGCGGCATGAGGGCCCGCAGTTCATGAAACAAACAAAAACAATGTCAGCATAAGTGTATTCGCTGGATCCGACATATGGCACCTCCCACTCTGTATGAACCGCACGTGGTTAAGGGGAAGAGGGCTCCGGGACAGCCGTGGGAGAGGAGGTGGCAATTCGGACGACCTCTGCAATAGCCCGCCATCCGGCCGCCGATGGATGCACGCCATCCGACCCCAGGAAATCGGCCGGAAACACGAACGCCAGCACCACGACCGGGTGAGCAGACAAACTCGCAAACAAATAAAACAGGTAGATCCGGTATGGGGAAAAGCAAGCATGCGCAGGGCAATCGGAGAGATGACAAGGAGCCAGCAGCGGCGGCGGGCGACCTCGCGCAGGGCAGGAACGGTGACGAGTTCACACCCAGAGCTGCTGTCGGCTGGCGAGCTCGCGCAGAGCTACTGACGCTGATATGAGCCCGCACAGCGCCCGCTGAGTTAGAGTGCTCACGCAGAGCGAATGGTGGCCTGGAGCTCACGCAGAGCAGCTATAGGCGTTTGATGAGCTCACTCAGAGCTATGGGCGGTTGATAAGCTCATGCCGAGCTACGGACGCTGATATGAGCACACACCATGCTGGCTGGATTAGAGTGCTCACGCAGAGCTAACGGCTCACGCAGAGCTCTTATTGGTCGGGAGCTCCCGCAGAGAGCTGTTGGCGGTCAAATAGCTCATTCAGAGCAGAGGGTGGCGGACCAGCTCGTGCCGAGCCAGCTGAAGTACATGTAGGGCCGGACTGTTGGCCGATGATGCAAATCAGGGTTAGCGGGAGGCAAATCCCAATTTATCGGAGCTGACAGAACGTCCATGCCGGCACGCCGCGGCATGGTTACCTCCATAGCCATCGTAGATCCACGCGCTGCTGCCCCGCCGGCCGGCCCGCCGCTCAGCGACTGAGCGCCGCCGCGGCGGCTCTGCTGCCTCCTGAGCGTGGCGCCACCTTGCGCGATTCACATAACCCAGAGTTCCAATATAGCCGCTAGGCAGCGCTGGTGACAGCCAGGCCATGCGTTCAGTACCCTGGGTGGGCCCCGCCGCTCGCGGCGGGCGACGCAGGCGCCCCAGGGGCAGGGACGCCCTGCGTGCTGCGCGGCGCGCAGCCCGGCCCGCAGCGGGCGGCGCCACCTGCCGACGGCGCATGCGCGTAGAGAGCCGTCGCGCTTACCCGCAAGACAAAGGAAGACGGCGCGAGACGCGGGCCGCCGCCAGTAACATCCATCCAAGATGGCCGTCCCCGGGCCGCAGGTACCCGGTAACATTGCCCGGGGGCCTGACACGCACACACACAAGGGCAGCATTGAAACCACACAGCGGCCGAACCAGCTACATCGGGAAAGCTAGGGGCGTGCATGTAATTGAGAATTCACGTGCGCTGATGATAGCAACAATTCAATACAACGGGGACGCATCGTGTCATAACCGAGCGAAAAGAAAAACAGACGGCCTGAGAATCATTGCGGCGGAAATGGACGGGGTGACCGACATAGGGGCAGCGTAGATAAAGCACCCTATTGTTATGCCGAGAACCGAACCCCGCCGGATACATCATGCAGACGGCGCATTCATGCGCAATGAATGGACCGGGAATTCGCGTCGACCCTGCAGGCGCAACACGAGAGCCATGAACGTATCGACAGACGGACACCCGCCCCTTTTTCTGCTAGGCGTAGTCCGCGCCAATGACAACTCACCGGAGGGCCAGGAGAAGCGAGAATGGCAAAAACGTGTGTGCGCCCCACAAAACAAAAACACTCGCGTGCGCTCGTCGACGCGAGCTGACGCACACTGACGCGCGCCGCACCCGGCTGCGTAGATGGCGCTCGCTCGCAGCCAGAGAAAGGTCGTTGGCCCGACCGCCGCTGTTGCGGCTAGTCGAGCCAAACGTGCATTTGTCACATGTTCGACACTTGCCAGTAAATATTAAATGCAAACGAATCATATGTGTTTTTGGAAAGCAATGTCAACATTGGTCAAGTACTTTGAATTTTGTCATTTTCACCAGTCAAAAATATTTTTGCAAAAATATCCAAGATGGGAGCGCTCAACTAAAAAACACGGATAGCACGTGCGTGTTCCTCGCCCCCAACTTGCTTCAGGTCAATTGCCAGTTGGGTCACTTGATGTTGCTGGCCGGCTGGCTGGACTCAATATTGCGCCAAATACGTAGGCTACCTATTGTCACAAATAATCCGTACAATGGAGGATCCCCGAAGATTGGGGATTTTACTTTGACCCGTTGATGGACACCTAAAACATTTGCCGACCGGATGACACTCATTCTTATGGGGGGACGCACTTGACCATAAGCTGCAGCATGCACCTCAGGTATTCCGAAATGGTCATAACTCTTTAAGTCCAAAGTTCCTGCGTGCAAGGCCATTTTAAACTGCACGTTTTTCTGATATTTTCCGGCCACTTTTTGATATACCCAATACCCATATGAAGGGCACCGGATACGCTCGGTAGAAAAAGGTGATCGTTTGGATTGTTTTCTAGCAATCTGTCAAAGAACACGTTCACGTCACAGTTACCTTTGAGCTCGATGGAACTCTCCTTGACTTCGGGTACAGCCCATGAGCGTCAACGCATGGCGATTATACATGTTTCGCACGCACGCGTCTCCAGCGATTAACTGACACGACGCGGTTCATGATTTCGGCTGCATTGGGCCGCAGTCCCAACGACATCTCAACAACACACAGTCGGGCCCTCACTCGGACGACGCCCGAATCAGAATGCTCCCGAATCTCGCGCACCAAACACGCACAAGGTGACGGCAAGGTCAAAGCAAACAGCTGACTGGCGTCTGCGGCCGATCAGCTGATCGTTCGCTGTCGGCCGACCGATGTAATAGAGCGCACAGTTCAATCTACCGGGTGGGCCGCCAGTCCGGCAGAGTGTCAAGTTCACAACAATGCATACGACCTGGTACACAACCTTTAAGGCTCTTTCCGCCGTTCATTTTAGCCAGGGCCTGATCAAGCCGTTCCATCTTGTCCTTATGACAGCGGAGCATAACATTGCCCATTGGTCAGCTTCTCAACTTGCCGTTGATGTCGCTGCTCCGGTGCCGCCTCAGCGCGATTTTCGTGTGCCTCTAACCATGTGAGGACTGTGGACACGGTCCTCACAGGTTTCCCTGCAGCGTTTCTTTGTAGGAGGTCCACTGGGCGAGTGACCAGGAGGTCCACTTGTTTTTTTGTGGTACGTCCACTGGGGAGGGTCTAGATGAAGGTCCTCAGAAGGTCCGCTGGGACTTCCCTCGACGTACCTCGGCAGCTCTGCTACCTACTGCCGCCCACCTGTTCGCTCGTGCTGGCGGGGGTTGTCGGGGAGGCGATCGGCCTATCTCCCAGGAGGTCATCCAGCTCCTTTTCGAACGGGCAGAACTCACGCTGTCCATGCCAGTTTTCTGGTTGTTGTCCTTAGCGCGGCGGTAGGCGGCCGTCATGGTCTTCCACCTATCCTCGGTTCGCTGTGGTGTAAATTTCTTATATCACCTTCGCGCTAGCAAAGAATGAGATGTAAGTGGTAAGTGACTGTATTTGTGCTTCATCTGAGATGGGAAGCAGCATTACCTCCGAGGTACAGTAGCCTGAATCTCGGCTATCACCTCGACAAGCGCGGCAAGAAAGCTGCGAAGCTTAAAACTAGGCAGCGCCAGATCATTGCCGCCGATAATGAAGAGCACGGCGTCTGGTTTGATTCTGGCAGCTGCTGCAATGGCCCATTGCCGGAAAGCCTCCTCTTGTAGCCTGGTGCCACGACGCCCCATGGCAACAATCCCGGCATTGCCGCCCTACGGGCCAGGTGCCGGGCGAAACGGTCGCCTAACACGAGCAGCATTCGACCTGGAATGAAGAATAGCTCACGTTGTCTTATGTTAAGTCCGTAACGCACCCATCACCCTTTACTTCCGTCTCGATAGTATTACTCTTTGGCTGTTGGTCGGCCTCCCGTCCCTCGTGACCGCGTCCTTGCATCGTGCCTGCGCCAATCACACCCGATAGGACAGAATGTGGGTATGTGTATTGTCGCCTGTCTTGTCCCGCACGCTGCTGAAATAGAGCTTCGAGGCAGTCTGAGAAATCGTTGAAGATGCGTGGAGAGCTTCTACTGCCGAGGCTTAACGCGACCTGAAAGTAGAACCGATCTTGCCATCGGAAGCCGAGGAGCCTCCACTGGTCGGGCTTTACCGGAATTAGTTTGAAAGCCAATTGTAAGTCTAATTTTGCAAGGATCGCGCCGGGACCGCCAGCTGCGAAGATCGACTGGAAAATGTCATTTATAGTGGTGTAAGAAAGTCTGAGCTCGTCCAAGTCGATCCCGTCATTAATAGTGAACCCGGTCGGTTGTGACAAGTCCAGGATCAGCCGGACACTGCCGTCGGCTTTATCACGCGCGCTCAGGGGATTTGTCACGAAATCGGTGAATGGTGGGGCTGAGAACGGTCCCCGCCGCGACCTCCGCGGCAATGGCGGCGGTGACCCCGACCGGTTGCATGAGTGCCGACCGATTATTCGGCGTGGCCCTCTCCCCTGGGTCCCCTCTGTACCCGATGACGGCGCGGCACAAAAAAAAAAACGGTGAACGACAAGGTCCCTGAGGGCAGGTGAGACGGCAGGACAGTGCGGGAGTAGGCAATGCAGTCGGCTCACGTCTACACCGGAGTCATAGAGCGGTCCGTGACGGTTAACGGCGGCCTCGCGCCGTGCCCGGTCGGCGGGCGCTGGGGTAGGGCTGGTCGGACGGGACCGGCTGGACGCTGTGCTGGTCGGTGTGGTGGGCGCCACTGCCGCAGACCGCGCAGGTTGGGTGGTAGCGGCCACTGGGACAGCGCGGGCCACTGTGGCACCGTCCCTCCCGAAAATTGCGGTACCACTGTCGTGGGCCTGTCGTCGGTGCCGCCTGTGGGGTCACCGAACCTAGCTGCGAGAAATGGTCAAAATCCACGGCCGTCATAAGCTCCTGCGGCCGGGTTGCCATCAGCTCACGCGCTTTTGTGTCGGCTACCCGGACCTCGTTGAGGGAGCCAGGAGAGACGCGTAGTCGAGCGACGTCACATTGGCTACAGCGCCTCCCTCTACCATCGCTTCGTATGTGCCATCCTCCTTCTGTATCACTGGACGTGAAGTCACGCCAGCTGATGCCTCGATCAGCACGCTCCCCTCTTCACCAAGAAGACGCAGGAGTACTAGTGCAGCGTCCTCTGCGAAGCAAACATGCAACATGAGATAACGCCGTCGTCATGCTCACGCACGTGTAAAGTTGAGGTACATTTGAATCCTAGTTTGTTGCAGCCCTGTGACGCAGGCGGCGCCTGCGGGCCCCCGAGATGAACGAAGTGTAGATTCCTGAGCGGGAGCACTCGAAGAGCAAGCTTTGCCCTGGGTGCTTGTTTACTTGGCAATAAAAGACGCCCTTGTGTCGCTCGTAGTCTGTTATCCAGGTCTCGAACTCGGGAATACAGTCAAAATACGTAAAAAAGTACGAGTAGTAACAGTCAAATGAGTAAAAAAAAAAAAGCTTTTAAATTATTAACCTCACTTCCCACAATATCCATCTCGTACTGACCAAAGATGCATACAGCAGCATGCCAGCTACTGTTGAACGGGTGAAGATCTGGGTAGCCAGCTTCACTATCATCTTCTTGAAAGCATCAGGCTGCATATTGATTTTGGTCAGCTTGGGAGCAGTTCTGATAGATTGGTCCTTGTCTTTCTCGTAGAAGGCCGTAATTTGCCTCCAGGACAGCTTATGACTGTCCAGGGTTAACGTCACGTTTTAGAAGACCATTTCTGACGCACTTGGGGAGGTGTGTGACATCATTTGGTGCAGTGACAAAAGCATCATCAACCAGGAATGTAGGTCAGTCTGTCGTCTGGCCACCAGTCCGCCATCGTCTTTGGTCAGCCGCAGCGCCACTGGTGGATGTGTAGCAAGGGAAATGAAGCTGTCGGTATGCGCATTTTCTGCTGTGGGGACAAACGACACCGACAGCACACACTTCAGGGCTCAGGCACGCAGTCACAAAAAGTAAATGGCGCAGCACTGCGATGATGCGGGAGTCGCCTGACCAGCCGCGGGAGACACAATCGACGACACCCATGCTGTCTGAAAAGACCCGCACCCGCTGACCCGCCCACAGCTTAACCCACATTACGGCGGCGACCAGCAGTGGGATCAGCTCCAGCCAGGTCATGGACGGGACCGTGTCCCGAGGGATGGCGGCCGGCCATGGGAAGGACCACCAGCGGTCCCCGAAACAGGCGTCCATGTCCCAGCGCGAGCTGTCTGTGTGAAAAATGACGTTGGCCGCGCTGTCGTCGGGATGCAGTAGAGGAAAGGTCCCCGACCAGCGTGGTAGGTATTCTGCCCACCACCGAAGGTCAGCTCGCGCCGCTGCCGTCAGCTGGACGCGATGGAGAGGACCGGGTACGGAACAGGCAAGGTCCAACAGATGCCGGGTGAAAACCCTTCCCGGTGGGACGCATTTCGCGGCTTGCCCCAGTCGGCCGACAATCGACAGCAGCTCGCGCTTTCTGCATTTCGGTCATGGCAGCAAGGCGGTGATGCATTCGCGCAGGGCACTCAGCTTTTCCGGCGGCAAACCGACCGTCATGGCCCTGGTATCGATGTGAACGCCGAGCAAAGTAAGTGAGGTGGTGGGGGCGACACTTTTATCCCTCGCCAGCGGAACTCTGAGCGACTCACAAATCTCATGCATTGCCGCGTAGGCGTTTTTCGCGGCCGGGGAAGTGGGCGGTGCCACTAACCAAAAGTCGTCTAAGTATTTTTGGATCGCTGCCTGTCCCGCACGCTGCTGAAACAGAGCTTCGAGGCAGTCTGAGAAATCGTTGAAGATGCGTGGAGAGCTTCTACTGTCGAAGCTTAACGCGACCTGAACGTAGAACCGATCTTGCCATCGGAAGCCGAGGAGTCTCCACTGGTCGGGCTTTACCGGAATTAGTTGCGCGCCGGGACCGCCAGCTGCGAAGATCGACCGGAAAATGTCATTTATAGTGGCGTAAGAAAGTCTAAACTCGTCCAATTCGACCCCGTCATTAATACTGAACCCGGTCGGTTGTGACAAGTCCAGGATCAGCCGGATACTGCCGTCGGCTGTATCACGCGCGCTCAGGGGATTTGTCACGAAATCGGTGAATGGTTGGGCCGAGAACGGTCCCCGCGTGGTCCCCGCCGCGACCTCCGCGGCAATGGCGGCGGTGACCCCGACCGGTTGCATGAGTGCCGACCGATTATTCGGCGTGGCCCTCTCCCCTGGCTCCCCTCTGTACCCGATGTCGGCGCCGCACAAAAAAACGGTGAACGACAAGGTCCCTGAGGGCAGGTGAGACGGCAGGACAGTGCGGGAGTAGGCAATGCAGTCGGCTCACGTCTACACCGGAGTCATAGAGCGGCCCGTGACGGTTAACGGCGGCCTCGCGCCGTGCCCGGTCGGCGGGCGCTGGGGTAGGGCTGGTCGGACGGGACCGGCTGGACGCTGTGCTGGTCGGCGTGGTGGGCGCCACTGACGCAGACCGCGCAGATCGGGTGGTAGCGGCCACTGGGACAGCGCGGGCCACTGTGGCACCGTCCCTCCCGAAAATTGCGGCACCACTGTCGTGGGCCTGTCGTCGGTGCCGCCTGTGGGGTCACCGAACCTAGCTGCGAGACATGGTCAAAATCCACGGCCGTCATAAGCTCCTGCGGCCGGGTTGCCATCAGCTCACGCGCTTTTGTGTCGGCTACCCGGACCTCGTTGAGGGAGCGGCCGATGCTGCGGCACACTGGCCACGCCATATACATGGCCCTAACCTGACGGTGCGACGTGCGTATTTGACAAAGTTTTGAAAATATTGCGTTGTTTCACATGTAGTGCCCATTCAACCACACATGTTTTACTCAACCGCATCACATAAGAAACCACTCTGGGTCATCCTCTCCCTTTCTCAGTATGCAACTCTGCCACATGCCACGCCACTCTTAACCACCAAGGCACTCCATCAGGTCTATCAGCTATTCAGCCCTGAAACTCAGCCAGGTTCTTGTGAGCTTCGGCCGTGGCGAGGGACTCCGCCGTCAGGCCCATAATGAGGCTTGCTACGAACCACATGGTCGGTCGCGCAGCCCGAGATACCTTCTGGTATTACACGTAGTGTGATGCTCCAAACAGGAGAGGCGCGTAGTCGAGCGACGTCACATTGGCTACAGCGCCTCCCTCTACCATCGCTTCGTATGTGCCATCCTCCTCCTGTATCACTGGACGTGAAGTCACGTCAGCCGATGCCTCGATCAGCACGCTCCCCTCTGCACCAAGAAGATGCAGGAGTACTAGTGCAGCGTCCTCTGCGAAGCAAACATGCAACATGAGATAACGCCGTCGTCATGCTCACGCACGTGTAAAGTTGAGGTATATTTGAATCCTAGTTTGTTGCAGCCCTGCGACGCAAGCGGCGCCTGCGGGCCCCCGAGATGAATGGAGTGTAGATTCCTGAGCGGGAGCACTCGAAGAGCAAGCTTTGCCCTGGGTGCTTGTTTACTTGGCAATAGAAGACGCCAAAGTAATTTAAGTTTTCCAATTCCAATTAACCCGCGCCGGGCCGGGGGGGGGGGTGTTTGAACACCCCCCCCCCCTGCGGTTTTTCGCAGATATCTCGAAAACGGCGGCGCGGAGCGCCGCCGTTTTTGGCACACCTGTTTGTGCATCTTTTCCGCACATGTTGTGAAAATTTCAGACCCAGGTCACCTTAGGTCAGGTCACCAGGTCACGCCAAGTGACCTCACCTCAGAAAAAATAAGAATGCTCGTCATAGCTACACCGATTGATCGATTGCCTTGAAACTTTCAGCGATTGATTAGAGCAACAATATCTATAAAATGTATATCTCGGAATTTTGATATCGGTGACCTAAGGTCAGGTCAATTTTGCGACCTCTCCATTATAAGTCAATGGGAGAAAATTGAAAAGCGTCTGTTTTGCACGAACGTTATTCTAGACACTCTCAAACATCGAGATGTAGGTAAAATGGACACACTGAACCGGAAAATGGCAACTCTGACCCCTCGTTATGTCCCCGAGGTCATCTCAGGTCACGAACAGAATCTAACAGTTTTTCGCTAATAACTTCTAATAGAGACGTGCTAGAGCGCTGAAAACGCCTTAGATGTGTTCGGCTCGACGTTGCGGATCGACTGATATGCAACATGACCTTTTCCGGTCAGGTCATGACCTTGACCTGAGGTCAAATTTTCAAGTTGACCTTTCAAGGTCAAATTATAGTTCATTCGACGCGTCTCGACGAGAGGAACATGATGGTGGTAAAAGTAATGTCATGACTCTTTTGAGTCAAAAGTTATTGCCGAAAAAACGTTTTTCGTAAAAACGGCTATTTTTGGAGTTTTTGCCCCCTGGAGGCTAAACCGTTGACCTGAGGTCAAATCTGAGAGCATTACTCAGAAAGGTCTGTAAAAGGGCTATCGAATGCGATTTTCCGCGGCGCTGTAGCTCTATCGGTTCCCGAGATAGCCGTTGGCAGTTTCCAAAATGTTGAAATAGCGGACATTTGACCTTTGATGACCTCTGGTGACCTGACCTTTGACCTGACCCAAAAAATGACCGAAGTGTTTTCGTCCTTATTTTGGACGTTCTTTCGATTGCCGCTTACCGCGTGTCGCTACGTGGCCCAGGAGCCGAGTTAGAAGGGGGGGGGGGTGTTCAGACACCCCCCCCCCCCGGCCCGGCGCGGAATCTCAGAGCACCGGCCCGGCGCGGGTTAAGAGTGCGTTTAATGGCAACCGAAAATGTTTGGCGGTCGTCACGGGTACAGCAGTTGGGCAGAGTGGAGGGCAAGGACCAGGATTGAGCAAACTTCTCAACAAACACTCACATTCTGGAGTTCCTCTGCGCTTCCGCTTCTGGTTTGGGCACAAGCGTCGGCTGCTGTCCTCCGGCTCTGACTGTAGGCTGGCCTCCAAGTGTTTGACTTGTTAGTCTCCTCCGGCCCGACGGTTGACTCCAGACTCCCAACTGCAGACTTACTGACTCGGACTGTACAATGTACATAGATTCAGAGTGGTGACTCCCGGCTGCTCGACTGTGACCCCCAGTTGGGTGGTGCACCCTTTTATAGTTGGGGGAGGGGGTGACTGCCACGCCCTTGCGCTGTCATCTTCATCTGCCTTCTTCTGGTGGGTGGGTCCGTAAGATGGTGCCCTCTGTCCTCTTCAGCCAGCTTGCTCCTGTGTGGCTGCAATTTTTGGCCGTCGAATCGTCTTCGTGTTGAGTGTTTTATAATTTTAGTAATCGCTGGCGTGAAACAATCCCTGAAAGGTTTGTTATCTTCGACTTTTTAATTTTGATTCTGCAATTCCATTTTATTCAAACTTTTGTTTCATTCCTTTTCGTCTGCCGGCAACGCCCCTGTGACGTCACTCTTGCTCCGCCCACGGTCCCGGGGCGTGGCCGTAAGGCAGCGCCTTCTTCCTCTGAGGAGATCTCTGGAACTACCTCATGAGGCTATTGTGAGGTCGGTCACCCGGTTGTTTTGCCAGGGTCACTCACCCTGGGTTGCTCTGCCCGACAAAGGAGGTTGTGTACTCCAGCTGGTATCCATCCTTGACACTGCTCCATGATCTGTTGACATATCTTGCTGATCCAGCGTTTCCAGCCGGTATCTGTCCTCGGCATGGCTCCACGAGCTGTTGACAATCTTATTGGTCCAGCTGTTACTTGTTGAGGTTCGAATCGCTCATCCTGCGGTAGCTGTTTCCAGAAGCGCGCGTTTTAATGGGAGTTAAACGGCTGCCCATTATGTGCGGACAGTGATAGATTAGGGAAGCGCGAGGGGGGGATTGGGTGTGGGAAAGCGAGCCTAGGCGTGTGGCCGGACTGCGGGGGAGGGGGACTGCCGGACCGAGCCGTGCCGAAAAGATACTACGTTAAATGTTCAATATGTAGCGTGCTACAGATGCAGTTCCTTCTGCCGGCGTCGCGCCGTCACCTGCAGACACAGCGCCACTTTCAGTCGCAGCGCCTACTTCCGTAGACACAGCACCACCGTCAGTCGCAGCGCCTCCTTCAGCGCCACTTTCGGTCGCAGCGCCACCTTTAGTCGAGGCGCCTGTCCTTTGTCTTCTGTCACGTCTTTTGTCCTTTTTTCCAAGTCACGTACTGATCTCACAATTTCTGCTAGAACATTAGGGTCCATGTTGATGCCACTTTCCAATTTGATTCGACTAAAATGTTCTGATCGAAAATTTGACAATGGGGCTTTTAGGGTTTCTGGTGTGAGGTACTCACTTGTCCTTTGCTGACGTAGCGAAGTCCGTCTCACCAGTCGCCCTCCTCCGGCTGGTCTGGTATCGGCTGCGGCAGTGCTAGAGGCAGCAGACCTGCCGCCGGGATGATCTGTTGGCGGACCGATAGGTCGGGCCGCTGACGCCAGTGTTGTCGGTATACGCGCCCGGCTCCTCTTGAGCCTCTTGTGTTAAGCGCGCTGATGGAGTTGTCGACTCACGCGCTCGGCTCCTCTTGAGCCTCTTGTGTTAAGCGCGCTGATGGAGTTGTCGACTCACGCGCTCGGCTCCTCTTGAGCCTCTTGTGTTAAGCGCGCTGATGGAGTTGTCGACTCACGCGCTCGGCTCCTCTTGAGCCTCTTGCGCTGATGGAGTTGTCTTTTTCACCAGTTGTCCTCCTCCGGCTGGTCGGGTATCGGTAGTGGCAGGACGAGTGGTGGTGGCTGGTTGCGCAGCCGGTTCCTAGGCGCCCCGGCAGTTGGCTGGGCCGGCCGGCGGTGTGGCTCAACTATGGTCATTGGTACTTGCGTTGGCTGGGTGCTGGTGACCGCGTCCGCGACTTCGGGGGCTGTCGCTCTTGCCAGTACTTGGGCTGTCTCGGCGATTCCTTGCTCTAGCTGAGATGCGGTCACGTTTGGGCAGCTAGCCTTCGACTGCACCTGTCTTTGGGTGTGATGCCGCCGTTCCTCAATAAAAATTTGGTGGGCGGTGGGTCTAGAGGCTGTAAGTATAGATAGTGTACAGCTCCTGGCTGGACAATATCTGTAGGAGCAGCGGTGAAAGCCGGCGCGCGGAGGGGGTGACGAGGTCGCAGCGGCAGCTGTGGCAGATGCCGCAGAGCTGACACCGATGGTCGTCGGGATGGAAATGACACCTGCAGCTGGTGGCGCACTCTAGGCGTCGAGCCACGTAATTACGATGGCACGAGCACACCCGTTGTACGGCGGTCTCGATGGGCACTAGTAGGTGGGAGGCTGGGACGAGAGCGTCTCAGCAAGCGCACTGACCGTTTGGGTTGATGTGGTCCTGATTGTAGTTGGCCCCGAAGGTCGGTCGTTGGTTCCGATCTTGGGGTTGATGCGTCCCAGCGTCCCAGCAAGCACACTGACCGTTTGGGTTGATGTGGTCCTGATGGTAGTTGGCCCCGAAGGTCGGTCGTTGGTTCCGATCTTGGGGTTGATGCGGCAGAATTGGTATGGTGATGCTGAGTCTGGGGCTCCGAGGTGGCGAGGACATCAGATGTCGATAAAGTCCTGATCCGGGTCACGGCACCAATGTGACAAGGCTGGTTTCTCTCCCTTCTGATGTTGTTGATGTTGCACCTCGCCCACCTCCCCGAACAGAGTCAGAGTGAAGTCGGCCCGTTGATGTATTGGCGCTTCGGGTTGGCGAAGGCAATCAGATGAGAGCGAACAGCGGCTAACCTTCTCCCGGAGTACAAGTGCGTGCTTTGGAGCCCCGCCTCAGACTGCCCTCCCCGGTACGGAAGAGAGGGTGCACGCACCCGGGCCGAGCTACTCGTTGCCAGTTCAAACCAGTACAGAGTGCCCTCTGCCCGGTTACGCCCACTCCAGTTCTTTTCCATCCGGCAGTCTCGGGTCCGATAGCCACCAGAGCTCTCTAGTCCGCGCAGGGACCGACACTGCTTAATAGTAAAATAACATTTCGGACACCTCCGGCGGCCGCAGGCGCGTGAATTGTATATTTGTCTAGGGCGTGTCGGCGACACACCCGAGCGGCAGCGCGCCGGCGGACGGTGGCCGGCGGCCGGCGGTGACCGCTGCATTATACTAACAGATGACTCACACTCGACTGGGCCCAGCACCGTGCAGGCCTGAACTGGCGCGTGGGGAGGAGAGCGAGTGCGTTTCAGCTTGCTGATAAAAATGAAAATGCTATTCTACAAAATTGCATAAAAATAGAATCTATGTCTGGCTAGAGCTAGATGTTACAACATATTTAGTCGCTGCACCTCCTTCAGCACCACCGTCAGTCGCTGCGCCTCCTTCCGTAGACACAGCGCCAACTTCAGTCGCAGCGCCTCCTTCAGCGCCACTTTCGGTCGCAGCGCCACCATCAGTCGCTGCACCTCTGTAGTGTCTATATTTGCGTCTTACATATCACGATAGTAGTTAAGTGGAATATGGTGGCAGCTACTCAGGCGCACGTTGTCCCTGGCCGCGGCTCCAGACCCGACTGCCCTCCGGCCGGCCGGCCCAGCCGCCCGCCCGGCGGCACCCGCCACCTGATACGGCACCCGGGGCGTACTCATACCGGGTGGGATACACTACATTTCTCCCTCCTTAAATGCAATCGTCCTACAACCGAGTACCGACGAACACTACAAGTTTCGAAACACATGACTACGTTTACTGCGATCCGCTCACAACGCGCCCACTCGGCAGTACGATCGCATTGTTCAGTCCGGTCGGCACCGTACCAGACGTCTCAGACAGTCCACTGGACCCCTGCATTGTCTGGCGCTTCGGCTCCGGTAACACGGGCAGCCGCGGCAGCCCCGACGGCCCCGGTGACCCCGGCGCCTCCGGTGACTCTGGCGGCTCTGGTGTTTGATCCAGTGCTTCCGGCGGATCCGGTGAAGCCCGCGGCTCCGGTGGTGATGCCGGCAGCTCCAGTGACGCATCCGGTGGAGTCGCCGTCCACCCGGTGAGCCGCTCGGCGTGGACCAGCGCTCCATCAGCTAGCAGGAAGCTATGTTGAAGAAGGAAGCTCCAACCCGGTGTTGCGTGTCGCCCTGCACACCCGCTTGCTGATCGGCCCGGCCGGTCCTATGTGTGATGGGTTGTGCAGTCTAAATGGAGCTCATTTGTGTGGAGATGACAATTACTGTTGGGCAGTCGGGTCCCCTTTGATTTTTCCCAAGTCAAAGTTGTTAAGTATACAAATCACATATATATTTGTGAAGCAAAATAAACATTTTAACGGTTGGTCGGGCCTGTACCCGCTCAAGCACGATCACTAATGGGAGGGAGGAGCGATCCTGTAACCTCCGCCGCTCCGTTCAACACCGCTACTGTAACAATCACAGCCAACAGGCACTTAATGTCTAAGGCAATGTCGCTGTGCAATGGTCGGTCTTGAGACCGGACCACTGAACAAACAAAACAAAGATATCCTGAATGGGGACGGAGCCCGGGCACCGCGCTAGCGAGCAGTCTTTTAACCGCGTCCGCGCAGAGTCCGGCTCAAAGGATGCAGGCAGCAGCCCGCGAGCACCACATTAGCCAGTGGTCCTCTAACCACATACCGGTGCAGCGCCCACGAACTACTGCCGGCCGCCCCGCGCCCGGACCCCAGGTCGGCTCGGCCCGCCCCCGGGGCGCCCCTGCCGCCGACCGGCCCGCAATACACGGGCGTCGCCGCTCGCTCGGGCCGGCCGCCCGGCCCGTACGCCGCGCAGGGCGGAGGGCCACAAACATATGCCGCGCTAAACGAAACAGTGACAAGCAAATCATATCGATAAATTACAAATCATAACACATAAACATCGCTCATGACGGGCTGGGCCCCACAAGCTATTCGGCCCCCTCCGTCCGACGATCTGGAGCGGTCCCGAGTACCTCAGTCGTCCCTTCCTCGGCCTGGGTCTGAGCTGGACACGGACCCAGTCGCCGATGTTGAACTCTGGCGTCTTTGCGCGCCTCCTGTGGTCGGTGTAGTCCTTCTGGCGACGTTGTCGCCCCGCCACTCGCCGCCTCAGCTCTCTCGAGTCGAACTGCTGCCTCGGGTTTTGGCCGACGTCCACAGTATGCAGTCCATGTTTCTTCGGCGCCTGCGCCGACCCATCAACACCGACGGCCGGTCCAGAGCCCGCGAAGGCAGCCGAATACACATCAGAAGACGCGGGTGACGCAGCTGGGTCCGTCTCGCTGTCACGCAGTCCATGTTGCTTCGGCGCCTGTGTGATTTGCGTTTTTCTATTCGCCCCAGGCCGGGTCGAATGTCAGGAGGCTTTGCGAGATATGGTCGCCGACGCTGGAACCGTGTAATTTATGTCTTGCGTGGTGTTGTCTGTGAGTGACGCGTTCGGCTTGAGGTCCACGCATTTTCCTCTCCATACCCCGACGTGTACTCATTTCCTTCCCCGCTATCCCAACCTCTCGTAAAGAATCTTCTCCCGACCTGTAATGTATTCATCATATACTACAAGGGGAATAGCAGAAGTAAACAGCGCGGACTCAGGCCGTCAGCAAACACTTCTATATACCTAGGTAGGAATACCGAAGACTGATCCGCGAGTAGCTAACAGCAAGTAGAAATAATAAAGTCTAATGGTGCGAGACGACTGATCTGAGTACAGTTACAGCGGGAAGAGCCGATGCCATGATAACGGCGAGACTGTGTGTGCGCGGAGATGTGTCAGGTACAGGTAGATCTTGAGTGTGGCTGTGAAAGCGGAGAGGGAGTGGAGGTGAGAGTATATGCAGTCGAAGAACACTCACATGGTGACGAGTTGAAGGTGGTGTGTCGGTAACCCGATCAGCCGTCGCCTGACCGAGCGGCCGCCAGCAGTCGTCGCCAGACCGAGAGCGGGTGAAAAAAAGCCCCCGAGTTCTCTCCTCGCTCCAGTTTTATACCCGCTTCCTTCTACGGTCGGCCGTGAGCCTCGGTCGGCCGTGAGTCTAGCAGGACCCGGGAGGTGCTGCCATCTGAGGTGTTGATAAGTGTGTCCGGTAGGTGTCGCCCTCGTCAGTGCAGAGTAAACCCGCTGATCATTCCCGTGTGTTGTTCCTTGTAAGTGAGGTTTATAAATTTATCCCGTTCGCTTCGTATCATGGCACCGGCATAGTACCTAAGTCTCGCTCTAATGCTACGCTAAATAAGCGCATACACACACGGTTATATTCCGTCGGCAGCTCTCCCAGTTAGAGTCGGATGCGCCCTACATTAACACGAACATTCATCGGGAACGGTGTCCATTTCGGGGTCGATCCTGCCACGCCACGTACATGGTTATATTCACATTCCTACTTTTGACAATACGAACATTGATCGGTACTTGAGCCTATTTCGGAACCCATCGTGTCTAATCTGAACGTGCTGGGTTATAAGTGATATGCTTGAAGTGATATCGGCAATCGTGCATATTTCAACAGTTTGCCTGATCAAACGATTGCATAAAGTAATGTTGCCTCTAACATTTCTGTACCTTATATGAAGTGTCATTTTATTGACAATGACTCGGTCTCCAATCACTGAATTCATTTCGGCCATCAGCCCCACTATCACTCGATTGTCCGATTGTCCTTCTGCCCTTTCGCAATGTCGACCGCGTTTGTCGCCAGCGCTGGGCTGCTATCACCAGGCCGCGTGATAGCCATGCGTCGGTGGTTGCTCGCTCTTGGACGATCTCGGTGCATGATTGCTCCTCCTTCCCTTTGTTGCCATGGCGATTGGCGGTGTCTGGCTGCGGCTGCCGGTCGTTTACCGCTCCCTGGAGACTGGAGAGTCAGATGCAAATCACTCGCTTCTGTCACTCTGAGGGCAGATGGTTATCATCAGCGGAGCGGCACACGGTGGTTAATGGGTTGGCCCTGATCGCTTTTTTTGTGATTTCTTGCTGTATAAGCGCGCCTCCGGCAATTGAGGCGGTGGAACAGGCGACATTGTTTACTCAACTATAGCAGTCGAGAGCTGGCTCTGACCGTGAACTGTCTGGTGGTGTCCGTCTCTTGCTTATGCACTTTTTTGGGGAGGGAGGTTTTGTGTGATTTCTTGCTGTAGCGCCTCCGAGAATTGAGGCGGTGGAACCGGCGACACTGTTTATTAATCTATAGCAGTAGAGTCCTAGCTCTGACCGTGAGGCTCTGACCGTGAAAACTGTCTCTTTTGGCTCTGGCGGTGGCCGTCGTTTGCTTATAGACTAAAAGATTACTAATGATATATGTCACACTTTTAAAAATGTTTTTTGGAAGTGTTGCCGTCATAAAGTACAGTGGGCTCTTGTGTCAGGTTGTCCGAAAGGGGGTGGTTGTATGGTGACGTAACGCTACGAAATTATTAATGATACCTGCTCCGACCCGTGAACACCGACGGCCGGTCCAGAGCCCGCGAAGGCAGCCGGATCCACCTCAGAAGACGCGGGTGACGTGGCTGGGTCCTTCAGCATCGCCTCCATCACCTGGAACGCCATCGGCAGGCTCTTGGCACCGTACGGACAGCGTCTGTAGGTGAACAGACCTTCGTGGCATACAAACGTGGTAGTGGCCTCGAGTCTGGGTGCAGCTCTAGCTGATGATATGCCGACTTCAAGTCCAAACACGAGAACACTTTGGCACCCTGCACCTTCTCGAGCATGTCCTGCATGGCTGGCAACAGATGACCACTGGCTTCGATAGCCTTGTTAACGGCTTTGAGATCGACACACATTCTCAGCTTACCGTTTTTCCTCCGTGACACCACGATCGGTGATATCCAGGGCGAGCTGTCCACCTTCTCGATGATTCCCGCCTCCTGCAGTTCTGTCAGATGCTCCTTCAACTCTTGCCTCAGGGCGAACGGGAGTGGCCGTAGCTTCTGCTGCACAGGGACAGCATCAGGCTTCACACGAAACCGGTGAACGAACCCTGTTATCGCAGGCAAGATCCCATCAGCCTCTTGAACAGCACACACAGCCTCCCCGTTCCTGATAGACAGTTTCAGCTTCATCTGCAGATCTCTGCCCAACAGTGGAGTCTCTGCGTCTACCACATACACACGGGCGGTGCAGGTCCTACCATTGCAGGCACTGACCTCAACCTGAAGAGCTCCTCGAACCGGAAGACGATGGCCACCGTATCCTTCGAGCCTCGTAGTCGTTCTGGTGAGAGTCACGTCAGGGAACATCTTCTGATACATGTAGAACGGCAAGATATTGATGGCAGAGCCTGTGTCAGCCAGCATTCTCACCGACTTTCCACACATCGTCACAGTTGTCCACAGTGCATCCTTGTGAGACGTGATTACACTTAACACCTGCACAGCTTAGACCTCACGAGCTCTAGTGCCTGGACAGTACTTGGCGTAGTGCCCCAGCTCGTTACATTTACGGCAACGTCTACCACGTGCCGGACACGCAGGTGATCGGGCCTTGTGAGGTCCTCCACAGCTAAAGCACGATACCTTCTGTCGCTGAGCAGAGCTGGCCGTGCATCGCTGCCGTCCGCTGGTTTTACCGCTCCGTCGGTTGGTGCTCCGAGTCACTGCAGCCACTTCAACGTCAGTCGCTGCTGATGCCATCAGCGGTGTTGCCGGTGATACCACCGAACCGCTGCCCCCGGCCCCCGTCAGCACACGCTGGCACTCGGTGACGCTCTCCGGCAAGCGAGCCGTCTCAAGCGCTTTGCTGAGGGTGAGACTCGAGTCAGCACACAACCTCTCACGGAGCTTGACGGACGAGCATCCTTCAATGAACTTTTCACAAACAAATTGTTCACAAAAGTAAGCAAAAGTAAGCAGCGCGGACTCAGGCCGTCAGCAAACACTTCTATATACCTAGGTAGGAATACCGAAGACTGATCCGCGAGTAGCTAACAGCAAGTAGAAATAATAAAGTCTAATGGTGTGAGACGACTGATCTGAGTACAGTTACAGCGGGAAGAGCCGATGCCATGATAACGGCGAGACTGTGTGTGCGCGGAGATGTGTCAGGTAGATCTTGAGTGTGGCTGTGAAAGCGGAGAGGGAGTGGAGGTGAGAGTATGCAGTCGAAGAACACTCACATGGTGACGAGTTGAAGGTGGTGTGTCGGTAACCCGATCAGCCGTCGCCTGACCGAGCGGCCGCCAGCAGTCGTCGCCAGACCGAGACAGAGCGGGTGAGAAAGCCCCCGAGTTCTCTCCTCGCTCCAGTTTTAAGCCCGCTCCTTTCTTCGGTCGGCCGTGAGCCTCGGTCGGCTGTGAGTCTATAGCAGGACCCGGGAGGTGCTGCCATCGTACCTAAGTACCTAATAGTACCTAAGTCTCGCTCTAATGCTACGCTAAATAAGCGCATACACACACGGTTATATTCCGTCGGCAGCTCTCCCAGTAAGAGTCGGATGCACCCTACATTAACACGAACATTCATCGGGAACGGTGTCCATTTCGGGATCGATCCTGCCACGCCACGTACATGGTTATATTCACATTCCTACTTTTGACAATACGAACATTGATCGGTACTTGAGCCTATTTCGGAACCCATCGTGTCTAATCTGAACGTGCTGCTTTATAAGTGATATGCTTGAAGTGATATCGGCAATCGTGCATATTTCAACAGTTTGCCTGATCAAACGATTGCATAAAGTAATGTTGCCTCTAAAGGCCTGGCTACACTATGCGTTTTCTTCGTGCGTTTTTTGCGTGTTTGCGTGTTTTGCGTGATATCGTTCTAAAAAAAGAACGATAGGTATTACGTTTTTGTGATGTGGTTCACCTTAAATTTTAGTTACATAAGAGTTATATTAGCTTTTGTATATAACCAAAGTAAAAATTATATTGTTTATAACTTTTTTCCTAGAACGATATTACGCAAAACACGCAAACCTGCAAAAACGCACGCAGAAAACGCATAGTGTAGCCAGGCCTTAACATTTCTGTACCTTATATGAAGTGTCATTTTATTGACAATGACTCGGTCTCCAATCACTGAATTCATTTCGGCCATCAGCTCGATTGTCCGATTGTCCTTCTGCCCTTTCGCAATGTCGACCGCGTTTGTCGCCAGCGCTGGGGTGCTATCACCAGGCCGCGTGATAGCCATGCGTCGGTGCCATCTTCAGTTGCAGCGCCACCTACAGTTGCAGCGCCTTTCAAAAAGTAGGTCGATTTTATGACTGGCCTACCCTTCACGGACAGAGAAAACACGGTGCTGCTTACGGCCATCTGCTGCGTCACCCAGTGGGTGGAGCTTGTTCTCTTGCCCGATAGGACGGCAAAGCTCCCTCAGGTCCTCGAGCCTCTCAAAACAGTCTTGCCCTGGGAGATAGGCGAGTCTGTATCGCACCTGCTTCTCATCGAATGATATGACCACCTGGCGCTCATGCTGCTTAGTATAGTGTTCGTTCAAGCGCGAGCATCTCAGAACTACACAACGGATGAAGAGCCGCAGGAGAGTGTATTGTTTACTAAAAACATGGCGTCGACACGCTGAGTTACAATAGTGACGCGATTGCTACAAAGGCTGGAGGGTCGGTGTTACTAATTCAAAACCGTTACGATCGCGTACACTACATACCCCGACACATAAAGCGTATTGTCTTTTGCGCGCCGTTATTGTATTGAGCGTGAAAAATGCTTTGAAGAAATCCGGATGATAGGTGAAATCCGGACAGAACCTGGCGATGCTGGCGTGGGGTGAGTTTGGCGGCGGAACGAGGACACAGCAGAAAATGACGCGTTTGGCAGAGCGTTCCTGGCCATCTCTTTCCCTTCAACAAGGGCGATCACATCGTTCACAGGTTTGGACAGGAGTGAGTCGGACCCTAACACATCGCGTGCAATGTCGGGGTCATGGATACCGCTGAGGAGGACATCGATAATCACATGGTCTGTGTAGTCCACACCCTGCCCACAACCGCACCTGGCTCGAAACTCACAGGTTTCGGCTTTACCGCGCACACGCGCTGCAAAAGTCCGAAACGTCTCATCACGCTGCTGTCGCAGTCCTAGAAGTCCAGCACGTAGCACACATGTGGCGACGGGGACGACAGCAACAGCACGCATGGCATCCAACACGTCGGCGACAGGGCGTGAGGTGATGTTCGGATGTGCTCTCAACAAGCTATCACTGAGGCTCATTTTCTGTTGGTAAAACTGGCCTCTGCTTCATAGTCATGAGTGTCTGCACGGCGCAGTGTACAGTGGCTTGGAAGCTCTCCAGTGATGATGAATTGTCTTCTGATGGTTCATCTGCGCTGAAGATGGCATCGACATGGTCATTATTGACAACCTCACTACTCTGTCCATAGCGGTCTTGTAAAGTCCTGAGGGCTTGGATGTACTAGGCTCCGTTATACAGTATGCCTGCGATCGTCTGTCGCGCCTTTTCTGTCACAGCTACCTATAAATGGGCCATTCGTTCCGCATCTCTAAGAGATGGCTGATCGTAAACCAGCGCGCAGAACAGCCCGATCCATTGTGGCCATTCTGATGAGTTTCCTGTGTACACCGGCAGTTACAGTTTCAGGATGCTTCTCACAAACGCAGCTGCGTGCGCCCAGTACCCCGTTACTGATTGCGCTAGTGTCTGATCTTTCGATCATCGATCCAAGATGTCCTGCTCCGCTGGGGACTAGCTGGGATGGGGCGGTGGAATGACATCCTAGGTTGTGGGAGTCTTGCAGTCACTGTTTGCTGTCTCTGTGGTGCTGTGGGGCTGTTCACCACATATCGGTGACTAGGTTTTACGTTAAATGGGGAATATTAACCTGGTGCGTGTACCAAAAATTAGATAAGTTTGATCCAAAACGGCCCCATGTAAAGGAATTAATTACAAGAGTGGGTTGTTATATTTTCAAGTTCCAAAAACGAAGTCAAAAACCGAAACAACGAATCATGCAATGGAGAGACGAAAAGACGAGAAGAATAGTCCAATTTTGCCAAGTATGCCCTGCCTAATCAAAAAGTTCTAAGTCCCGAACAGAACGGGCCTAACGGAGCCAGACGTGACGCGTCGCTCGGGTCAAGAACTCGGCCTCGAATCTGTGGGAACGCGCGGCCGACGCAGCGGCCGGGCCCCCAGCGCAGGGGGTGAGCAGAAACCAAGGCTATATAACCGCAGAAACGTCACAGCGCAACGGACGCGGTCAGCGGGAACCGCACTGCAGGCTGCCGAGACGCGGTCGCATCGTGCTAGGGGACAAAGTTCACTTCAGAGGCGTGCCCTGTGCCGCCCCCCCCCCCCCATCACCGGGGCGGGGTAGCGACGTCACAAGAAGTCGGTGCGCGAATCGGTCCGCGCCGGCCGGCGACACACGTGGTTATTGCATCATCTCAAGGGACGAGACAACGAATAACACAGGCGCACCACATCTCTCCCGTTCATCTGTCATATTCTGTGAATAGACCTTTTCTCCCAAGAGGTTGTCCCTTCTGTCGGCGTTTACCTGATCAATTTCGATCTGACGCCGAAATTGTGACTCCAACGTAGCTTGTTCAACTTCGTGCTTTGCAATATGTAGCTCACGCTTGTTTTGTCGTTCAAATTTGTTTATTCACATGGGCACTCGTTCCTGCAAGGAGAGGCGGAACGTCAGTGAAGCCGCCACCTCCAGTCGTCGCCCCAGCGCGGCGGATCGTCAAGACATTGCTTTCGTTTACTGGGTAGCTTTATTCCGTATACGTGACCCCATTTGGCCACATCTCCCTGGTAAATCCCGTTACTGTGAAGACAGTAACATACAAATTAGCCATTGGTTCTCCAAAGGCAAAGATCACATACACCACGAGTATGCAATATCGATACGCCGTGAATAAATTTGGTATAACACTTAGCACAGCACAGTATTTAGTATTTAGCACAGCACAGAAGCATATAACGAATTCACATACATATACACAGTCAAACTCAGACTAAGCTGCTCCAACTTCACAGCGAAAGTCTAGGCCACCGAAAACCACAGCGAACAGCATGCGCCCGTCCGTCAGACGAACCGAAGAATGAAACCATGTAAGCCTCGGACATCCACGCACACGGCACGATGCAAGTGTACATAGACATGCAATTGCACATGCAGCACACTGAAACAATAAGGTGTGCGAGGCGAGCCGAGCACACCATAATGTTCACCCCGCAGGTAATCATCTTCAAAGCGAGCCACTTATTTCCCACAACGCTGTCTTCTCATTTTTCCAACATCCGTTCCAAATGTTTCACGCGCAGAGTTTCCATGCGCGTTGTGAGCTGAACCTCAGCAGCGGCGCGGGAGGCTGACGAACTGCAGCTGACCTGGGAGGCCACGCACCGGGCTGAGCCGTGACTTCGCCTCGAGTCAGGGCGCGGCTGCTGCAGCATCGAAGTAGCCATGCTTTTGTATTTTTTCTTTCGTCACATGCACTCCGTCGACAGCGCCTTCACTGAGCGTTTTCTGTTTTTTTTTTCTAAGGAGAAAACTTAGATGAATTTTGAAGAATGTATTTAAGAAATCCGGACGGTAGATGATGACGAACGGTAGACGTAGACGAATTTGAAGAACTCAGAGCAGACAGGCCTAGACCAGAAAAGCACACTTAGCACTGTCGAGGTGTACACACGGGCGCCGCCGCGTACGGGGGCGCCGTCAGACTCTTGTGTCGCCACTGCAATATGCCGGCGCAAGTCGGGACGCCAGCGAAATCGCGCACTGCCCCTTAGCGCTGGGCTCATTGGCGTTCTTTAGGCACGCGAACGGGGGGTGCCGTCGGAATCGTTCGCGCTGGCAGGATTCCGTCACTGGTTCACAACACCGGCGCACCTGGACTACCTGCGAAGTAAAGTCTTTGTTAACGTGTTACTTGAAAAATATCCATTTTCAGATTCTACGGCTTACTCCATATCTACATCTCATAGCTGGAAGATGTCCCACTGAACCCTATTTCGTTCGCGATTCCTCAGCATCGCCCCCAGACGTTGGCTCTCCGCCTGAGTTCTAAAATCGAACTCATACCGAGCCTGCGCCGCCGCCAAGAATGGCTTCGCGTTGCCCTCCTGCAGACCATTCCACCGGATCACAAGTTCCTTCGAAGCATTCTCATGTTTTAACATCCGGTGTTTCCCGAACACCGATTTGAGAACACTCGACATGCTTTCCACTATACTTTCCACAGGACATATCAGCCACAGTCGCTTTATGAGGTCAATGTAGTCTCTGAGGAGTTGTCTTTCATCTCGTGCAGCCCACAGCGCCTTGAGTAGGTCCTGGCAGGTGGGCAATTCACTGCAGGACACTGCTGCCCGCAGCGACTCGAGAAGCTGCCGCGGGCTCAAAGAACAGTCAGGTCGTACATCTAAAAGTACTCAGAAAATGAAACGAGAAACCTGTGAGAAAACAGGCTCACACGGCTCGTTCGGTAATATGATGCGGTGTGCGGCGAGCACGCACGGTCATCAAGTGTGAAGCGACAGCGCGAGTGACAAATTGGGAAAGCAGTGTAGCCTCGAGGGTGGTGTAGATGGCTACGTCTTGTACCTATCTAGATCCTCAGACCTCAGAAGTATCACTCCAGCTTCAGTGTAGCTGTATTGTCCGAAGGCAGGCAGGGGATCGAGGGCAGCAGCGGCAGCAGAGCGAGAGACGCACAAAGACCGCTCGGACGGGACGGGCAACGCCCGTTGTAGGTTCCGCGCCACGAATGTGTCCGACATTCGGAAACTCTCGTCTCTCGACCACTAATTCACAGGTGGAATCAGTAAAAGGCTGGATAGATTGAGGACGTTTTGCAACCAGCCTCTTCTGAGTCACAGTCAGCCGTCTCACTTTGCACCCGAGTTTGTTGATGGTCCTCTTAGCACAGTGAGCTAACCAAGCATTGCAGCTCTGGATCACTGAGCGCACCGCTGGCTTCGTGGCTCACTGCTCACCGTCTCGCCGCAGATACCAGAGCGGGCGTCTGACACATTGGTGCCCAGTATTTTCGTGCACTGCTGGAATCTTTGCGGCCGCGTCACGGTTTGTGGGCTCTCCGTCCGGCACCACTGCGGCCGCCACCGGCGCTGCACACGTCATCGTTCCTGCTTCCTCCCCTGCCCTGCCTGCCTTTGCAGCCATTCCTTTGGCATGCGAGTCATCACGTCCGCCGGGTTTTCACCCGATTTGACCACCTAGATTGCCATTTTCAGTTGGAACTTCGCCACCAGCTCCCGAAGGATGTCCAGTCACCCGCCGGCGAATCAGCATCTCGGTGTGAGCTTTTGCCCGGAGGCGCGACCGGTCGCTCAGTGCGTCACTGACCCACTTATGCACAGTCGCTGAGTTCGTACGGAGATCAATCACTCTGATACCCCACGCGATCGCCATGCTGATGCCGCTGAGCGCCGCGTCCAGCTCAGCCATGTTGATGTGCATGGCTGCTTTCGTCTCCGGCCGTAGCCAGCTCCCGCCCTCCACTTGTACGCCTCAGCCAGCGTGCTGGGCATTTTGCGCGCCACGTTTTCCTGTAGTCGTCTGTCTCCGAGACCGTTGATGAATGCATTTGTCAGTGTTTGTTTGTTGAATGGCGTTGGTGCTCGATCCGTCAAACACTTTCCTGGTGTCTATTATACGAGCTTTTTTCTGTCCTCTTTCCTAGTTACGTACTGATCTCGCGATTTTTGCTAGAACGCTGGGGTCCATGTTGGCTTTAGAGTTAGAGCTACTCGGATTTACTAGTTAAATATTTGAAAGAGAACTTTGCGGATTTTCTTTAGTTTCTGATGCGAGGTACTCACTTGATTTCGGTCGGCGTATCGATGTTTTGTTCAACGATCGCCCTCCTCCGAGTAGTCGAGTATCGGCTGCGGCAGTGCTAGAGGCAGCAGACCTGCCGCCGGGATGATCTGTTGGCGGACCGATAGGTCGGCCCGCTGACGCCAGTGTTGTCGGCCACGTGCTCGGCACCTCTTGAGCCTCTTGCCTTTAGCGCCGATGTCGTTGTCGTCACACGTCGGAAAGTGGCTGTGAGCCACCTGCGCCACCGGAACGTGGTCGTGGGCAACCGATGTTACCGTTCTGATGCTGTAGTCGGACACGTTGGCTGATTGGCAGCAGGTGCACTGGCTGATTTGTGAAGCCACTGTGCACGATCGAGTTACTGCTGAGTTGTGTCCAGGCTGCGTCCGATTTGGCCTCTGATGGCGTTGAGGCGTAGTCGTGTCTGACCTCTGATGGAGATGAGGCAGAATCCCGATAGAGTTGGAACTGACCTCTGATGGAAATGAGGTAGAGTTCACTTCCAGTTGATTTCAGTCGAGTTGGTGAGACTGACACGATGGGAGCCGGACCGGACACTGGGCCGCCTGTGGCCGCAGCCGCCGGAACCGCGCCAAGTCGTGCCGACTGAACGCGTTGGCCGCGCCGTTCTCTTTCGTTGCCACGTACTCGACGGATACAGCGAACTCATGTAACGCCGTCCAGAACAGGAGCTGACTGACGCAGCAGCGCCATAATCAGTGGCGACCCCGACGATCCCCTCCCCCAGACCCTCACCACCCCCATGTTATCGGACCGGATCAGCAATTACCTCAGCCACATCTTAAGCAATGTATCACACGTGCTCAAACTTATAACAGCTTCGCAATTCACAGATGATCTTCAAGCCACATTCACTTGGGCCGCTTTTCCCTTCGGGAAAGAGTTTGGAAATCAATCAGATATTTGAAGGACGTTGCGTACGACCAAAAGACAAAAGCAATACCTAATGCTCAACCGACTAAAAGTCATTTTTTCACAACTTTTAGAGCAACAGAATCACAAACAGATTTGAGTTCTCATAACGAACATCAAATCATACTTGCATAACCTACCACCATTGTCTTGTTCACTGCTGGAATCGACGTTAAATTGACGCAGGACATTTCAGTATAATGAAGAAACTACTCTACAGGACACGATGTGGAGTTTTTTTTTTCAAGTAACAAGCTAATGAGAAATTCACTTTATAGGAAATTGATAAGTCAGAACCTTCAAATAAAATTTACAAAGCTTCGTCAGTGTGTTGTGATCGTGTTCGCGGGGAGGGGGGGGGGGGAGAAGGGAGAATACAGTTGCAAATAGTTGAAAGGATGATTCCATTGAGATCAATTTTGCGACCGATACCCCCAAACTCGATTTCGACACGCCGATGAAGTTTTGTAAATACGATTAGAAAGCTCTGACCCGAACGACTCCCTGCGAAGTAAAGTCTTTGTTAACGTGTTACTTAAAAATATCCATTTTCATATTCTACGGCTTACTCCATATCTACATCTCATAGCTGGAAGATGTCCCACTGAACCCTATTTCGTTCGCGATTCCTCAGCATCGCCCCCAGACGTTGGCTCTCCGCCTGAGTTCTAAAATCGAACTCATACCGAGCCTGCGCCGCCGCCAAGAATGGCTTCGCGTTGCCCTCCTGCAGACCATTCCACCGGATCACAAGTTCCTTCGAAGCATTCTCATGTTTTAACATCTGGTGTGTCCCGAACACCGATTTGAGAACACTCGACATGCTTTCCACTATACTTTCCACAGGACATATCAGCCACAGTCGCTTTATGAGGTCAATGTAGTCTCTGAGGAGTGGTCTTTCAGCCCACAGCGCCTTGAGTAGTTCCTGGCAGACCTGGGTAATTCACTGCAGGACACTGCTGCCCGCAGCGACTCGAGAAGCCGCCGCGGGCTCAAAGAACAGTCAGGTCGTACATCTAAAAGTACTCAGAAAATGAAACGAGAAACCTGTGAGAAAACAGGCTCACACGGCTCGTTCGGTAATATGATGCGGTGTGCGGCGAGCACGCACGGTCATCAAGTGTGAAGCGATAGCGCGAGTGACAAATTGGGAAAGCAGTGTAGCCTCGAGGGTGGTGTAGATGGCTACGTCTTGTACCTATCTAGATCCTCAGACCTCAGAAGTATCACTCCAGCTTCAGTGTAGCTGTATTGTCCGAAGGCAGGCAGGGGATCGAGGGCAGCGGCGGCAGCAGAGCGAGAGACGCACAGAGGCTGCTCGGACGGGACGGGCAACGCCCGTTGTAGGTTCCGCGCCACGAATGTGTCCGACATTCGGAAACTCTCGTCTCTCGACCACTAATTCACAGGTGGATCAGTAAAAGGCTGGATAGATTGAGGACGTTTTGCAACCAGCCTCTTCTGAGTCACAGTCAGCCGTCTCACTTTGCACCCGAGTTTGTTGATGGTCCTCTTAGCACAGTGAGCTAACCGAGCATTGCAGCTCTGGACCACTGAGCGCACCGCTGGCTTCGTGGCTCACTGCTCACCGTCTCGCCGCAGATACCAGAGCGTGCGTCTGACACATCGTTGCCCAGTATTTTCGTGCACTGCTGGAATCTTTGCGGCCGCGTCACGGTTTGTGGGCTCTCCGTCCGGCACCATTGCGGCCGCCACCGGCGCTGCACACGTCATCGTTCCTGCTTCCTCCCCTGCCCTGCCTGCCTTTGCAGCCATTCCTTTGGCACGCGAGTCATCACGTCCGCCGGGTTTTCACCCGATTTGACCACCTAGATTGCCATTTTCAGTTGGAATTTCGCCACCGGCTCACGGATGATGTCCACCCGCCGGCGAATCAGCATCTCGGTGTGAGCTTTTGCCCGGAGGCGCGACCGGTCGCTCAGCGCGTCACTGACCCACTTATGCACGGTCGCTGAGTCCGTACGGAGGTCAGTCACTTTGATCCCCCACCCGATCGCCATGTTGACGCCGCTGAACGCCGCGTCCAGCTCAGCCATATTGATGTGCATGGCTGCTTTCGTCTCCGGCCGTAGCCAGCTCCCGCCCTCCACTTGCACGCCTCATCCAGCGTGCTGGGCATTTTGCGCGACACGTTTTCCTTTAGTCGTTTGTCTCTGAGACCGTTAATGAATGCATTTGTCAGTGTTTGTTTGTTGAATGGCGTTGGTGCTCGATCCGTCAAACACTTTCCTGGTGTCTGTTAGACGAGCTTTTTTCTGTCTTCTTTCCTAGTTACGTACTTATCTCGCAATTTTTGCTAGAACGTTGGGGTCCATGTTGACTTTAGAGTTAGAGTTACTCGGATTTACTAGTTTAATATTTGAAAGAGAACTTTGCGGATTTTCTTTGGTTTCTAATGCGAGGTACTCACTTGATTTCGGTCGGCGTATCGATGTTTTGTTCGCCAGTGAGTCCAGCAAGAAGTCCCTGGACGCAGTACATCACGCTGCGCTCCGCGTTGCCACCGGGGCTTTCCGCACTTCTCCAAAGAGCAGCCTTCTGGCTGAAACGAATGAGCCACCTCTAGCTCTTCGTCGCCAGATGCTGGGGATGCGTTACACTTTGAAACTTCGCCAATACCCAACGCATCCGACGTACCCGTACGTCTTTTCACGTCACGCTACTCGATCTGACGGGAGGGTACGACCGTCGTTTGGAGTACGCATGGGAGGTCTTTTTTCATCTGCTAACATATCCTTGCGTGGCGTTCGGCGCACCTGGGACACGCCCCCTCCACCCTGGAAAAACGCCAATCCGCAAGTGGACCTCTCGCTATCGACTGTTAAGAAGGACAACTTGTTGCCTGCTGAGGCGCGAGCCAGAGCCCTAGAGCACATTGCCGCTTATGATGGTTTTATCACGGTTTATACAGACGGCTCGAAGACAACCGAGGGAGCGGGCTGCTCTTTTGTCGCTGGTCGTGACACCCGCTCGTTTTCTCTGCCACCTTCCGCCTCGGTGTTTTCTTCAGAGCTAGTCGCTATAGAGAAGGTTTTGTGTTTCATCGAGGTTTCTGGCAGTCCCTTTTACTTGATTTTATCTGATTCTCTTAGCAGCTTATTGGCCTTACGTACTTTAAACTCGGTTGACCCCATCGTGCGGGACATTTTAACTCGGCTTACGTCGGTGGAGCAATCTGGAAAATCAGTCCGTTTCTGCTGGATTCCCAGTCACGTCGGCATTGAAGGCAATGAGCTTACTGATGCTGCTGCCAGACGCGCCGCCGCGGCACCCTGCACTCGGCGCTTGCCTTTGCCTGCCCGGGATTTTTATCCGCTGGTGCGACCCTTCATGCTTTCAAAGTGGCAAGCAGAGTGGGATTTGTGTGTAAGGAACAAGCTGAGAGAGTTGAAACCAACTCTAGAGCCTTGGCAGTCTTGCCTGCAAGGCAATCGTTTCCAGGAAGTGGTCCTGTGCAGACTCATCTCCTTTCAGGAGGTGAGCAGCCTTTGTGCAACACATGTTCCGTGCCTCTAACCGTCGCTCATGTTCTTTTATCTTGCCCACTCTTTGAACGGAACCGGACACGCAACCTTGGCTACATTGCTCCTGGTACCACTATCCGCCACCTACTGGGTGATGAGTCACCCTGGGTTTTATCCGGCAATATTTTCTCCTTTATCCGTTCGGTCAACTTCCAAGTGATTTACTCGACCTGACCCAAATCCTCTCTAGTCTACTTGTCTAGTCAGTTGACTGTTACGACGCTCTTGCGTTGTTCTATCATACCTTGTCGTTTTTATCAAGTCTTTTACCTTCTAGTCTTGGTATCTAGAAGGTCTCTTCTTTTGAAACACTTGTTTTACTAGTTCGACGTTATGGGCGCAAAATGACCTTTGCTGTCGACGCGCCCTAAAGCCCCAATAAACAAACAAAGATGTTTTGTTCAACGATCGCCCTCCTCCGAGTAGTCGAGTATCGGCTGCGGCAGTGCTAGAGGCAGCAGACCTGCCGCCGGGATGATCTGTTGGCGGACCGATAGGTCGGCCCGCTGACGCCAGTGTTGTCGGCCACGTGCTCGGCACCTCTTGAGCCTCTTGTTTTTAGCGCCGCTGTCGTTGTCGTTACACGCGCTCGGTACCTCTTCAGCCTCTTACCTTTAACGCCGATGTCGTTGTCGTCACACGCGCTCGGCACCTCTTGAACCTCTTGCCTTTAGCGCTGATGTCGTTGTCGTCACACGTTGGAAAGTGGCTGTGAGTCACCGGCGCCACCGGATGGTACTCGTGGGCGGTCGATGTTACCGTTTAGCCGGACTGATGCTGTAGTCGGACACCGGAAGGTAGTCGTGGGTAACCAGTGTTACCGTTTAACCGGATCGATGCTGTAGTCGGACACGTTGGCTGATTGACATCAGGTGCACTGGCTGATTTGTGAGGCCGCTGTGCACGATCGAGTTACTGCTGAGTTGTGTCAGGCTCAGTCCGATTTGGCCTCTGATGGCGTTGCGGCGTAGTCGTGTCTGACCTCTGATGGAGATGAGGCAGAATCTCTATAGAGTTGGAACTGACCTCTGATGTAAATTAGGTAGAGTTCACTTCCAGTTGATTTCAGTCGAGTTGGTGAGATTGACAGGATGGGAGCCGGACCGGACACGGGCGCCTTTGGCCGCAGCCGCCGGAACCGCGCCAAGTCGTGCCGACTGAGCGCGTCGGCCGCGCCGTTCTCTTTCGTTGCCACGTACTCGACAGATACAGCGAACTCATTTAACGCCGTCCAGAAGAGGAGCTGACGCAGCAGCGCCATAATCAGTGGCGACCCCGACCATCCCCTCCCCCAGACCCCCACCCCCCCCCCATGTTATCGGACCGGACCAGCAATTACCTCAGCCACATCTTAAGCAATGTATCACACGTGCTCAAACTTATAACAGCTTCGCAAATCACAGATGATCTTCAAGCCACATTCACTTGGGCCGCTTTCAAGGCCATATATAGAAGGTACAGTCACTCCCCCGCCGACCAATCAGAGACAGATCCTGAGCGACGTCATCCCTGATGCTCGCAAGGGGTGCTCCATTCCTTAACAACGTAAAAATGACAAACTTCATTTGAAAATTATTGATGGTAGTTTTCACATATTCCTCAACCGTTGATGTCAATCGAAAGCCCAACTAATTTCCTAGCGACAAAAAAAAAGCAGCAATATGCTAAGAAATGGCCGGTTTTGAAGATATAGGCGATTTAAAAACCCTCTGCAGTAGCAGAAAAGCAACGTAAAAACGCATCGAGCTTATATTTTTACTATAAGTAAATCATTTTTCAGTATGTTTTTAGATAACGTGGCTGGGAATAATAATTTTATTACAATATTTTTTACTATTTGTAACTTTAATTCAAAATTATATTTTCAAAAATGGCAAGTGTTGGCAAGTAGCTTGGAAGCGATTGTGGCGCACCACGCCATCATTGTCTTGAGGCCCCCTTATGATGTCATCAAAAGTGGAGTGACATGGGCCTGGCCGCTTTTCCCTTCGGGAAAGTGTTTGGAAATCAATCAGATATTTGAAGGACGTTACGTACGACCAAAAGACAAAAGCAATACCTAATGCTCAACCGACTAAAAAGTCATTTTTTTCACAACTTTTAGAGCAACAGA
Organism: Amphibalanus amphitrite; assembly: GCF_019059575.1. Classification (NCBI taxonomy): domain Eukaryota; kingdom Metazoa; phylum Arthropoda; class Thecostraca; order Balanomorpha; family Balanidae; genus Amphibalanus; species Amphibalanus amphitrite. Next base: position 124,338 of record NW_024882832.1, on the reverse strand, counting down.
ATCACAAACAGATTTAAGTTCTCACAACGCACATCAAATCTTACTTACATAACCTACCACCATTGTCTTGTTCACTGCTGGAATCGACGTTAACTTGACGCAGGACATTTCAGCATAATGAAGAAACTACTCTACAGGACACGATGTGGAGTTTTTTTTTCAAGTAACAAGCTAATGAGGAATTCACTTTATAGGAAATTGATAAGTCAGAACCTTCAAATAAAATTTACAAAGCTTCGTCAGTGTGTTGTGATCGTGTTCGCTGGGGGGGGGAGGGAGGATAACAGTTGCAAATAGTTGAAAGGATGATTCCATTGAGATCAATTTTGCGACCGATACCCCCAAACTCGATTTCGACACGCCGATGAAGTTTTGTAAATACGATTAGAAAGCTCTGACCCGAACGACTACCTGCGAAGTAAAGTCTTTGTTAACGTATTACTTAAAAAATATCCATTTTCAGATTTTACGGCTTACTCCATATCTACATCTCATAGCTGGAAGATGTCCCACTGAACCCGTTCGCGATTCCTCGTTCGTTCGCGATTCCTCAGCATCGCCCCCAGACGTTGGCTCTCCGCCTGAGTTCTAAAATCGAACTCATACCGAGCCTGCACCGCCGCTAAGAATGGCTTCGCGTTGCCCTCCTGCGGACCATTCCACCGGATCACAAGTTCCTTCGAAGCATTCTCATGTTTTAACATCCGGTGTGTCCCGAACACCGACTTGAGAACACTCGACATGCTTTCCACTATTCTTTCCAAAGGACATATCAGCCACAGTCGCTTTATGAGGTCAATGTAGTCTCTGAGGAGTGGTCTTTCAGCCCACAGCGCCTTGAGTAGGTCCTGGCAGGTGGGCAATTCACTGCAGGACACTGCTGCCCGCAGCGACTCGAGAAGCCGCCGCGGGCTCAAAGAACAGTCAGGTCGTACATCTAAAAGTACTCAGAAAATGAAACGAGACACATGTGAGAAAACAGGCTCACACGGCTCGTTCGGTAATATGATGCGGTGTGCGGCGAGCACGCACTGCCGTCAAGTGTGAAGCGATAGCGCGAGTGACAAATTGGGGAAACAGTGTAGCCTGGAGGGTGGAATCAATAAAAAGCTGGATAGATTGAGGAGGTTTTGCAACCAGCCTCTTCTGAGTCACAGTCAGTCGTCTCACTTTGCACCCGAGTTTGTTGATGGTCCTCTTAGCACAGTAAGCTTACCGAGCATTGAAGCTCTGGATCACTAGGCGCACCGCTGGCTTCGTGGCTCAATGCTCACCGTTTCGCCGCAGATACCAGAGCGTGCGTCTGACACATCGTTGCCCAATATTTTCGTGCACTGCTCGAATCTTTGCGTCCGCGTCGGGGTGTGTGGGCTCTCCGTCCGGCACCACTGCGGCCGCCACCGGCACCGCGCCTGTCATCGTTCCTGCTTCCTCTCCTACCCTGCAGGCTTGCAGCTATTCCTTTGGCACGCGAGTCATCACGTCCGCCGGGTTTTCATCAGTTTTGACGAGCCCGATCGTGATTGTCAACTGGAACTCAGTCACCAGCTCCCGAATGATGTCCACCCGCCGGTGGATCAACATCTCGGCGTGGACTCTTGCCCGGAGGCGCGACCGGTCGCTCAGCGCGTCACTGACCCACTTATGTACAGTCGCTGAGTCCGTACGGAGGTCAATCTCTTTGATCCCCCACGCGATCGCCATGTTGACGCCGCTGAGCGCCGCGTCCAGCTCAGCCATGTTGATGTGCATGGCTGCTTTTGTAGCAAGGTAAGGAAAGAAAGAGACGTGCTGGGAAGTAGAGGTGGTGATACAGGTGAACTTGAGAGTCGTTGAAGAGATCCTGAGATAGCTATAGAGAGAGATCCAGATGGTGATGAGGATGAGAGATAGATGTGTAGATCCACCTGATAGAGATCTGGGTATCCAGATAGAGATCTTGAGATGACGTCCACCTGGGAGAGATGTAGATCTCCAGCTGAGGAAGATGTAAGTCTAGATCCACCTTGCATACAAATACATCTGATGGAGGATGCTTTTAATTTAGAGGCTTGATGATTCTGTTCATTGTATAGACCATGATGCACGAGATGCTTCTTCACTGCTCGGATTAGGGATAGAGGGATCCGATCAGCTGGGTTTGCGGCACAGTTGGGCAGGTGAAGGACAGGGCATTCGAAGTCCCGATGACCACTGCCAAACATATGGGTGGTAATTACATTGATAAATTGAATGTGATCATTCGTCCAGTCACCCATTCCTATATCACTGGCCTCCCCATTAAGAAAATTGCCCACTTAATTCGTATTAGCGTTGCTAGTTTTCAGTTGCCCTCGAGAATCATTTGTTCGACTGCCGTAACCGAATTCTACCAACTTCCTATCGGCCTTACTCTAAGATTCATGCGTCATCATTCTCACACCCTTGCTCGCATTACGTTCGCATTTCATGTATTCACCCAAATTTAATTGGTAGCCCCCGAAATTCCCTCCGATAGTGTTAGGCGTCTTACAAACCATGGTCTCCCCGGCGAGATAAATGTCTCTTTCCGAAATCCATATGCATGCTCCGCTAACCGGCGACAAAGATACTTATCGCAGGGCTGTCCAGAATAATTGCACAAATATCCATCCTACTAATTTATGGGATTCACTACACGTCCGATAGACTTATGGTACACACATACACGATTTATATCCGACTTATCTCTCTATCCGGGAGAGATTACCTATGCCCTCTTCCGGTCCGCGTGTAACACCTCCGTTCACGACCCAGGGACCACCGTTCATATCCTGGAACTCTCCTCAGGAACTCTCCTTAAACCGTGGGATTTACTCTTCAAGGCCTTACGTGTCCTGGAGTACATTCTTCCCTCCCCTGAGGCTGTCCAGTACCGATTAGAGTACCTTTACGAAATAAGTATGAGGACTTATCCGGGACACTACGGCTCGCCTTATCCGCCCTTTGGGTGACTCACCCCTGACCTTCGGCTTCTTGCCTTTGGCATAACTTACTCTCCACTGCATACTGTGCCAATCTTCCCCTTCCCCCCTGCCGTAGAAACCTCTCACTGCCTTCTCACCCAGTGTTACCTAAGCGGGAAAACTAACAGTGGCCGGTACCACTGGCGGAAAACGTGCATATGCCCTGCGTACGTGACGGTGTGTCCCTCTTATCATTCCGGTCTGGACGTGGGTTTAGAGAAGTGCATCTGTGTCTCATACAGTCATGCTGGTAAACGTTACGCCATAGAAGACGGGCAAACAAGCCGTCTGTGCCTCACAATGCCCTGTACCAATATTGATGGAATAATTATTGGCGCTAACTCGCAAGAACGCGAAGAACAAAAACGCATTATTTATCCAAACCAAATCGTAATCTCAAGTCCTAATTGCTGCTGCACGCGTGAACCTAATCATCAGTTCTCGTATACAATCCTAACAAACCTTGAACCGTTCTTGATTTAATCAGATGATCTAGAACCAATGAGTTCGCACCGATCTGTCGTCTGGTTGTGATCCACCGTATCATAGTGAATTACTGAATGCTCAACGGAAATGCCTCCTTGAAACTCGTTCGATAACTTCTGATGGGCTACTAGTTACCTAAACAAATTATCTTTATAGAGTGCCAGAATATTGTCATAGGGTCCCTAAGCCTTTCATAGGGAATCTAATTTAAATCATCCTATTAGCAGTAAACAATGCGCATCAAACGAAGTTGCAGTCCTAGATATCATATAGCATGTCATATTTAACTGTCTACGTTCTTATCCCGTTGCAACTTTCCGCAACTAACTAGGCTCCTATACGTGACCTTCACCTACCGCACGCGCCCCAATTACGGCTAACCCACTGCCCCTGTTGTGGCTGCTTTTTACGCCCTCTGGCGGCTCAACGCCCGCGTCGAGAGCGACGATACTGGCCGCCGGCTGGCGTCGCGTCGACAGTTAGTCAAGGCCACGCCGCGATGGGCGCGTCATCACTCGCGGTGCAGTGCAGCTCGTGCGTGTTGTCTCTTCTGGCCGGGTGGATTCACCGGATGTGTCAGTGAGTGTGAATCTGGTAAAATATCGCTGCAATATCTCCCTGTTCGACATCTCATCAGCTCCATTCAACGTAAGTTTTTTTTAAAAATTAAATTCCTGTCCCATTGAATCGTTCCCCAACAAAGGTGGTCCTTTCTAGTATTTATTCTACAAAAGCACAACGATCGGCACCTATATTAGTCGCATATTAGTTCTAACCACAAACAATTCTACATCTACCTGTTACTCGACATTTCGCAATTTCAATGACGCAAAGTGACCATCTAAAGTCGCTAAGTGTCAAACCGTCAACCTCAAACCACTGCTCGCAACTCTGCACCTAAGTAACAGAAGAAATTCCGCCGTAAGCTCAAGATTCGTATCTGTCGAAAATCATAACTCATAGCCATATTAATAGATCGATCGCATGATCAGTCGCCACCTTAAAACATTAGGGGAGAGCGGGGAGAGTTGTATCATGTCCAAGTTGTATCAGGGCTAATTGTGCCAAACTTATCCAATGGATGGCGCTCGTGACACGACCAGCCGACGAGGTTTTCCGGGCGCCATCTTTCCCTGTTCTGTCGTGTGGCTGGGTGGACGCGTCTCGAGGTGAGAGCCGATTTTATGTTTTTTTAATGTCATTCTAAAAAAACAAGTTGCAAGAAAATGTGTGTTTTGGGCATTTAGATGTGCACGAATTTGAAAGATCTCCGTAGCGGTGGTGAGGGTAGGTTCTAAGGCTGCGTGAGTGAAAATGGATTTCTCCAGCTGTCCGCTGTTTTTGAGCACGAGGATGTTTTTTTCCAAGATGGCGGCTAGGTACATGTTGTATCAGAGCCGGGTGGGGTATGTTGTAACATGTATGTATGTATGTATGTATGTATGTATGTATGGGTGTGTTGCTTCTGATCGCGAAAGCTAAGCCCTGGCTCGCGTTTGTAGGTAGCTAGTCAATACTCGTTCCATTTCGGCACAATGTGTTGGCTTCTTTGCTCTTAACGGGCCACTTTTGCGTCTAGTCTGTTGATGTTTCGTTCGTTTCGATGTTTTGTTCGGATTGACCTAAGTTTGGTCTAATAAAAGTGAAGCCGTTGAGCATGCACATTGTATTAACCCCATTTCATGTTGTTGGTATGTTCAAAACCAGTAGCAAGCACACTCCCTGAAACGTGAAATAGTGATACAAATTACCCCACCATGTGATACAACTCACCCAAGCCATGGGGCAAGTTGTATCAAAAACATTGTTCTATTCGGCAGACCGTAGAAGAAAAACTGGTAGAGGTAGCGGAAAAGTTACTTCGCACAAAAAAGCAGAAGAATCAAGGAAGGAGACAGTATGGAAATAATGAGTTTATCACGGATAGTTACGAGGTTATGGGTCTCGGAGTAAAAACTGATACAACCCACCCCACTCTCCCCTACATTCCTTTTCAACCGTATTTACCTGTTCTATAATTGATTTCGACTTCGCAATTAATTCCTACAGCAATATTACCAATGATTTCGCAATGCAACTTTTAGTGAGTACATCACGAATCTAAACCCTTAATTTCACAAACGTTCCAACCTCAAAACGCACCTGGCCATCGGCCATAATAAATCGAACGAACCAGCTTGACCGAAGACAAAGACATTTCAACGCTGTCACGCATCCTGTCATCAATCTCAACGTTCGTGACCATGAGCTGCTTATTCAAATTTTAGCCTCTCGCTCTCGGCCTAATCGTGAACTCCAACTGACAATAACGGTTTGCTGGCGACTCTGACATGACTTCGAAATTCAGATCCTAATATGCTACTAGGGTGTCTGGACCAATAAGTTCAAAGTAATTTAAGTTTTCCAATTCCAATTGAGAGTGCATTTTATGGCAACCGAAAATGTTTGGCAGTCGTCACGGCACGGCAACCGGGCAGAGGGGGGGGGGGTTCAAGGATTGGGATTGAGCAGACTTTTCAACAACACTCACATTCTGGAGTTCTCTGCGCTTCCGCTTCTCAGTGTGGTCTCAAGCGTCGGCGGTTGTCCTCCGGCTGTGGTCGGTCGAACTGAAGAGGCTTCTCGCGGGTGACCCCGGACCGACGGCGGCCTCCAGATGGCGTCTCCGGCTCCGGCTGCAGACTGTGATTCTCGGCTGCTCGACTGTGATTCCCTCTCTGGTTGGGTGGCGCACCCTTTTATAGTTGGGGGGAGGGGTGACTGCCACGCCCTTGCGACGTCATCTTCCTCTGCCTTCTTCTGGTGGGTGGGGCCGTAAGATGGCGCCCTCTGTCCTGTTTAGTCGCCTTGCTCCTCTGTGCCTGCAATTTTTGGCCGTCGAATCGTCTTCGTGTTGAGTGCTTTATCATTTTAGTAATCGCTGGCATAAAACAATCCCCGAAAGGTTTGTGATTTTCGAGTTTTAATTTTGATTCTTCAATTTCATTTTATTCAAACTTTTGGTTTCCTTCCGTTTCGTCTGCCGGCAGCGCCCCTTGTGACGTCACTCTTGCTCCGCCCACTGGCCCGGGTGTGGCCGTAAGTCAGCGCCTTCTTCCTCTGCGGAGATCTCTGGAACTACCTCATGAGGCCATTGTGAGGTCGGTCACCCGGTTGTTTTGCCAGGGTCACTCACCCTGGGCTGCTGTACCCGACAAAGGAGGCTGTGTGCTCCAGCCGGCATCCATCCTTGACACTGCTCCATGATCTGTTGACATATCTTACTGATCCAGCGCTCCCAGCCGTTATCTGTCCTCGGCGTGGGTCCATGAGCTGTTGACAATGTTACTGATCCAGCTGTTACTTGTTGGGGTTCGAATCGTTCATCCTGCGGTAGCTGTCTCCAAAAGCGCGCGTCTTAATGGGAGTTTAACGGCTGCCCATTCTGTGCGGACAGTGATAGATTAGGGGAACTGGGGGGGGGGGGGAATTGGGTGTGGGAAAGCGAGGCTAGGCGTGTGGCCGGACTGCGAGGGAGAGGGACTGCCGGACCGAGCCGTGCCGAAAAGATACTACGTTAAATGTTCAAGATGTAGCGTGCTACATCTTCAGTCCAAACAACCCTAGTTGCGTCCTCGCAACTCATACGAAAAAAAAGTCATACCCCTTACTCATCTAAATCTACACAATCATCTGATCTTCAGCAACGCCTACAACATGACATCGTATACCTAGTACAGTACACACACGCACCTGTTGTTCCTCGTCCCCACCTCAGTTTGTCGTTCACCAGATCCGGGTCACGGGCACCAACCACTTTGGTTAGCCCGATGTCGTCGGTGGCCGTTCGGTAAGTGGCTTCTCAGGAGGGTGAAGGCCGCCATGGCAGCCCAGGTGGGCGGCCTCAACAGCAGTTCGGGTGGCGGCCTCCATGGCAGCACGGGTGGGCAGCCTTCACGGCAGTCCGGGTGGCAGCCTGGGTGGGGCGGCCTCCACGGCAGCCAGGGTGGGAAGATTCCACAGCAGCCCGGACGGCGGGCTCCGTGGCAGCCCGGGTGGGCAGCTTGCACGGCGGCCCGTGTTGGCAGCCTACGTGACAGCCCAGATGGATGACCTCCTTGGCAGTCCGGGTAGGCGACCTCCATGGCCGGCCCTGCCGCGACCTCCGTGGCCGCCCGGGTGGCAGACTCCGTGGCAGCTCAGGTGAGCGACCTCCATGGCAGCCCAGGTAGGTGACCTTCGTGGCAGACCCGGTGACAGGCTCCGTGGTAGCTCAGGTGGGCGACCTCCATGGCAGCCCAGGTAGGTGACCTCCATGGCAGGCCCTGCCGCGACCTCCGTGGCCGGCCCTGCCGCGACCTCCGTGGCCGCCCGGGTGGCAGACTCCGCGGCAGCTCAGGTGAGCGACCTCCATGGCAGCCCAGGTAGGTGACCTTCGTGGCAGACCCGGTGACAGGCTCCGTGGTAGCTCAGGTGGGCGACGTCCATGGCAGCCCAGGTAGGTGACCTCCATGGCAGGCCCTGCCGCGACCTCCGTGGCCGCCCGGGTGGCAGGCTCCGTGGCAGCTCAGGTGAGCGACCTCCATGGCAGCCCAGGTGACCCCCGTGGCAGCTCAGGTATGCGACTTCCGCGGCAGCTCAAGTGGGTGACCCCCCGAGGCAGCACATCTGAATGGATCGTTTGGCAGTTGGTCTTGCAGCATCCTGGCACCCTCTCCTCGTTCACCAACTTGATCATCGCCTTGGCTGTGTTGTGAAGACGACCGTGTTTGATTTTGATTCAGTACAACACGAGCCTTCCGCCTGTTCTTCTGCCTCTTCTGCTTTTGATATTGCTGTCCTTTTATCCTCAATACTCTAGAAAGTTCGAGCTCTCCTTTGCAATACAGCAGCTGACCGTGACTTGGACTTGTTGTACAGCAGAACGTAGAAGAATTGATATGCTGATGCAAACAATTGTCAAGTTTCATTTTCGGCCTGTCTTCTGTATTAGTCTGATCCTTTGTTCATGAGACAGCTTCATTTCCTTATCTTATCTTCAACAACTTCTTCTATGTCCTTTTCAGTATTCGTAAGACCGCTTCCTCTTATCAGTTCCTTCACGTCGACCCCTGCAGCACGTTCATTTCCACTGCTGTCAGTATTTCGAACACCTGCTCAATTCTTCAACTTCCTGTCATCAGCCATCATCATAAGCTTCATCATCTTCACACAGCTTTCTTTAGCTCATCCTCTTTCTTCATATCGACCCCTGCAGCACGCTCATTTCCACTGCTGCCAGTATTTCGAACGCCTGCTCTATTCTTCAACTTCTTCCTCTTCTCCATACGGTTGACTTTCAATTCATCAACTTCGGGTTCGGCGGCTTGTGCCAGTCTACCACCTTCACAATTTGAGAATTATCAAATCCCCACGTTTTGGGCGCCATTTGTAGCAAGGTAAGGAAAGAAAGAGACGTGCTGGGAAGTAGAGGTGGTGATACAGGTGAACTTGAGAGTCGTTGAAGAGATCCTGAGATAGCTATAGAGAGAGATCCAGATGGTGATGAGGATGAGAGATAGATGTGTAGATCCACCTGATAGAGATCTGGGTATCCAGATAGAGATCTTGAGATGACGTCCACCTGGGAGAGATGTAGATCTCCAGCTGAGGAAGATGTAAGTCTAGATCCACCTTGCATACAAATACATCTGATGGAGGATGCTTTTAATTTAGAGGCTTGATGATTCTGTTCATTGTATAGACCATGATGCACGAGATGCTTCTTCACTGCTCGGATTAGGGATAGAGGGATCCGATCAGCTGGGTTTGCGGCACAGTTGGGCAGGTGAAGGACAGGGCATTCGAAGTCCCGATGACCACTGCCAAACATATGGGTGGTAATTACATTGATAAATTGAATGTGATCATTCGTCCAGTCACCCATTCCTATATCACTGGCCTCCCCATTAAGAAAATTGCCCACTTAATTCGTATTAGCGTTGCTAGTTTTCAGTTGCCCTCGAGAATCATTTGTTCGACTGCCGTAACCGAATTCTACCAACTTCCTATCGGCCTTACTCTAAGATTCATGCGTCATCATTCTCACACCCTTGCTCGCATTACGTTCGCATTTCATGTATTCACCCAAATTTAATTGGTAGCCCCCGAAATTCCCTCCGATAGTGTTAGGCGTCTTACAAACCATGGTCTCCCCGGCGAGATAAATGTCTCTTTCCGAAATCCATATGCATGCTCCGCTAACCGGCGACAAAGATACTTATCGCAGGGCTGTCCAGAATAATTGCACAAATATCCATCCTACTAATTTATGGGATTCACTACACGTCCGATAGACTTATGGTACACACATACACGATTTATATCCGACTTATCTCTCTATCCGGGAGAGATTACCTATGCCCTCTTCCGGTCCGCGTGTAACACCTCCGTTCACGACCCAGGGACCACCGTTCATATCCTGGAACTCTCCTCAGGAACTCTCCTTAAACCGTGGGATTTACTCTTCAAGGCCTTACGTGTCCTGGAGTACATTCTTCCCTCCCCTGAGGCTGTCCAGTACCGATTAGAGTACCTTTACGAAATAAGTATGAGGACTTATCCGGGACACTACGGCTCGCCTTATCCGCCCTTTGGGTGACTCACCCCTGACCTTCGGCTTCTTGCCTTTGGCATAACTTACTCTCCACTGCATACTGTGCCAATCTTCCCCTTCCCCCCTGCCGTAGAAACCTCTCACTGCCTTCTCACCCAGTGTTACCTAAGCGGGAAAACTAACAGTGGCCGGTACCACTGGCGGAAAACGTGCATATGCCCTGCGTACGTGACGGTGTGTCCCTCTTATCATTCCGGTCTGGACGTGGGTTTAGAGAAGTGCATCTGTGTCTCATACAGTCATGCTGGTAAACGTTACGCCATAGAAGACGGGCAAACAAGCCGTCTGTGCCTCACAATGCCCTGTACCAATATTGATGGAATAATTATTGGCGCTAACTCGCAAGAACGCGAAGAACAAAAACGCATTATTTATCCAAACCAAATCGTAATCTCAAGTCCTAATTGCTGCTGCACGCGTGAACCTAATCATCAGTTCTCGTATACAATCCTAACAAACCTTGAACCGTTCTTGATTTAATCAGATGATCTAGAACCAATGAGTTCGCACCGATCTGTCGTCTGGTTGTGATCCACCGTATCATAGTGAATTACTGAATGCTCAACGGAAATGCCTCCTTGAAACTCGTTCGATAACTTCTGATGGGCTACTAGTTACCTAAACAAATTATCTTTATAGAGTGCCAGAATATTGTCATAGGGTCCCTAAGCCTTTCATAGGGAATCTAATTTAAATCATCCTATTAGCAGTAAACAATGCGCATCAAACGAAGTTGCAGTCCTAGATATCATATAGCATGTCATATTTAACTGTCTACGTTCTTATCCCGTTGCAACTTTCCGCAACTAACTAGGCTCCTATACGTGACCTTCACCTACCGCACGCGCCCCAATTACGGCTAACCCACTGCCCCTGTTGTGGCTGCTTTTTACGCCCTCTGGCGGCTCAACGCCCGCGTCGAGAGCGACGATACTGGCCGCCGGCTGGCGTCGCGTCGACAGTTAGTCAAGGCCACGCCGCGATGGGCGCGTCATCACTCGCGGTGCAGTGCAGCTCGTGCGTGTTGTCTCTTCTGGCCGGGTGGATTCACCGGATGTGTCAGTGAGTGTGAATCTGGTAAAATATCGCTGCAATATCTCCCTGTTCGACATCTCATCAGCTCCATTCAACGTAAGTTTTTTTTTAAATTAAATTCCTGTCCCATTGAATCGTTCCCCAACAAAGGTGGTCCTTTCTAGTATTTATTCTACAAAAGCACAACGATCGGCACCTATATTAGTCGCATATTAGTTCTAACCACAAACAATTCTACATCTACCTGTTACTCGACATTTCGCAATTTCAATGACGCAAAGTGACCATCTAAAGTCGCTAAGTGTCAAACCGTCAACCTCAAACCACTGCTCGCAACTCTGCACCTAAGTAACAGAAGAAATTCCGCCGTAAGCTCAAGATTCGTATCTGTCGAAAATCATAACTCATAGCCATATTAATAGATCGATCGCATGATCAGTCGCCACCTTAAAACATTACATTCCTTTTCAACCGTATTTACCTGTTCTATAATTGATTTCGACTTCGCAATTAATTCCTACAGCAATATTACCAATGATTTCGCAATGCAACTTTTAGTGAGTACATCACGAATCTAAACCCTTAATTTCACAAACGTTCCAACCTCAAAACGCACCTGGCCATCGGCCATAATAAATCGAACGAACCAGCTTGACCGAAGACAAAGACATTTCAACGCTGTCACGCATCCTGTCATCAATCTCAACGTTCGTGACCATGAGCTGCTTATTCAAATTTTAGCCTCTCGCTCTCGGCCTAATCGTGAACTCCAACTGACAATAACGGTTTGCTGGCGACTCTGACATGACTTCGAAATTCAGATCCTAATATGCTACTAGGGTGTCTGGACCAATAAGTTCAAAGTAATTTAAGTTTTCCAATTCCAATTGAGAGTGCATTTTATGGCAACCGAAAATGTTTGGCAGTCGTCACGGCACGGCAACCGGGCAGAGGGGGGGGGGGGGTTCAAGGATTGGGATTGAGCAGACTTTTCAACAACACTCACATTCTGGAGTTCTCTGCGCTTCCGCTTCTCAGTGTGGTCTCAAGCGTCGGCGGTTGTCCTCCGGCTGTGGTCGGTCGAACTGAAGAGGCTTCTCGCGGGTGACCCCGGACCGACGGCGGCCTCCAGATGGCGTCTCCGGCTCCGGCTGCAGACTGTGATTCTCGGCTGCTCGACTGTGATTCCCTCTCTGGTTGGGTGGCGCACCCTTTTATAGTTGGGGGGAGGGGTGACTGCCACGCCCTTGCGACGTCATCTTCCTCTGCCTTCTTCTGGTGGGTGGGGCCGTAAGATGGCGCCCTCTGTCCTGTTTAGTCGCCTTGCTCCTCTGTGCCTGCAATTTTTGGCCGTCGAATCGTCTTCGTGTTGAGTGCTTTATCATTTTAGTAATCGCTGGCATAAAACAATCCCCGAAAGGTTTGTGATTTTCGAGTTTTAATTTTGATTCTTCAATTTCATTTTATTCAAACTTTTGGTTTCCTTCCGTTTCGTCTGCCGGCAACGCCCCTTGTGACGTCACTCTTGCTCCGCCCACTGGCCCGGGTGTGGCCGTAAGTCAGCGCCTTCTTCCTCTGCGGAGATCTCTGGAACTACCTCATGAGGCCATTGTGAGGTCGGTCACCCGGTTGTTTTGCCAGGGTCACTCACCCTGGGCTGCTGTACCCGACAAAGGAGGCTGTGTGCTCCAGCCGGCATCCATCCTTGACACTGCTCCATGATCTGTTGACATATCTTACTGATCCAGCGCTCCCAGCCGTTATCTGTCCTCGGCGTGGGTCCATGAGCTGTTGACAATGTTACTGATCCAGCTGTTACTTGTTGGGGTTCGAATCGTTCATCCTGCGGTAGCTGTCTCCAAAAGCGCGCGTCTTAATGGGAGTTTAACGGCTGCCCATTCTGTGCGGACAGTGATAGATTAGGGGAACTGGGGGGGGGGGGAATTGGGTGTGGGAAAGCGAGGCTAGGCGTGTGGCCGGACTGCGAGGGAGAGGGACTGCCGGACCGAGCCGTGCCGAAAAGATACTACGTTAAATGTTCAAGATGTAGCGTGCTACACTTTCGTCTCCGGCCGTAGCCAGCTCCCGCCCTCCACTTGTACGCCTCAGCCAGCGTGCTGGGCATTTTGTCCGTCACGTTTTCCTAAAGTCGTATAGTCGTCTGTCTCTGAGACCGTTGATGAATGCATTTGTCAGTGTCTCGATTGCCTCTTTTCTCCTCCATCTGGTCCTCATATGCCTGTCTGCCTAAGGTCCTAATTCTTTCTGCAAAGTCAGATACCCTTTCGTTTGTGACCGGACACTGGGCCGCCTGTGGCCGCAGCCGCCGGAACCGCGCCAAGTCATGCCGACTGAGCGCGTCGGCCGCGCCGTTCTCTTTCGTTGCCACGTACTCGACGGATACAGCGAACTCATGTAACGCCGTCCAGAACAGGAGCTGACGCAGCAGCGCCACAATCAGTGGCGAACCCGACCATCCCCTCCCCCAGACCCCCACCACCCCCATGTTATCGGACCGGATCAGCAATTACCTCAGCCACATCTTAAGCAACGTATCACACGTGCTCAAACTTAAAGGAAGGGTGCCACCTTCCGAAATTTTTGTTCTATGAATCTATTTTACTTATTTGAATTTTTAGACGTGGTTAGCGCGTCCACAATATACAAAAAACCGAAACATTGCATTTAATACATTGGCCAAAAAAAAGATCGTTGTTTATATCACCACTACAACTCAAGGTCGTTTGATGTGGCAGCTAGGACGGCTGGCATATCCTGTTGTCATGGCAACATATCATTCTGCCATTTGCATTGATGGCGCAACTGAGACAAAAAGATGAACAAATAAAAAGGAAGAAGATAACATGATTTGAACTAAGTTGTAGGTAACCAAGTAGGTAACTGTTGGCCATATTTGCCAACAGTTAAAGAACATCAAATAAGTCGAGTAAAGGTTTTTCCTTTACAATGCTTAAGAGATCTATGGAACCCTTCACCCTTCATGCAACTTACTAGAAAAACTTCCCAATTAAAATTTTAAAACTTAAGTGTATACCATAAAGAAAAAATATACCCTTTCAAAATGATAAAACATGCTTCAAAAGTATAACTTTTATACATACCTTTGCTGATTTCATGTTTTATAAAATACCCCTAACACGACGAGGAAATAGTGCTGAAGATTTTTGCCTGCCCGAATGCTGGCAGCAAAACTCGCAAATGATAACTTCACGTGCGGATTCAATGCTGACCGTCTCGAGCATAGGTAAGTGAAGCCGGTTTTTAGGTTCATGTGAGGCTAATCTTGTAAAAACTGCGTTGTGTCCAAAAGGTGGCACCCTTCCTTTAAAACAGCTTCGCAATTCACAGATGATCTTCAAGCCACATTCACTTGGGCCGCTTTTCCCTTCGGGAAAGAGTTTGGAAATCAATCAGATATTTGAAGGACGTTACGTACGACCAAAAGACAAAAGCAATACCTAATGCTCAACCGACTAAAAAGTCATTTTTCACAACTTTTAGAGCAACAGAATCACAAACAGATTTAAGTTATCATAACGCACATCAAATCATACTTACATAACCCGCCACCATTGTCTTGTTCACTGCTGGAATCGACGTTAAATTGACGCAGGACATTTCAGCATAATGAAGAAACTACTCTACAGGACACGATGTGGAGTTTTTTTTTCAAGTAACAAGCTAATGAGGAATTCACTTTATATGAAATTGATAAGTCAGAACCTTCAAATAAAATTTACAAAGCTTCGTCAGTGTGTTGTGATCGTGTTCGCGGGGAGGGGGAGGGGGAGAACGGAGAATAACAGTTGCAAATAGTTGAAAGGATGATTCCGTTGAGATCAATTTTGCGACCGATACCCCCAAACTCTATTTCGACACGCCGATGAAGTTTTGTAAATACGATTAGAAAGCTCTGACCCGAACGACTACCTGCGAAGTAAAGTTTTTGTTAACGTGTTACTTAAAAATATCCATTTTCAGATTCTACGGCTTACTCTATATCTACATCTCAGCTGGAAGATGTCCCACTGAACCCTATTTCGTTCGCGATTCCTCAGCATCGCCCCCAGACGTCGGCTCTCCGCCTGAGTTCTAAAATCGAACTCATACCGAGCCTGCACCGCCGCTAAGAATGGCTTCGCGTTGCCCTCCTGCGGACTATTCCACCGGATCACAAGTTCCTTCGAAGCATTCTCATGTTTTAACATCCGGTGTGTCCCGAACACCGATTTGAGAACACTCGACATGCTTTCCACTATACTTTCCACAGGACATATCAGCCACAGTCGCTTTATGAGGTCAATGTAGTCTCTGAGGAGTGGTCTTTCATCTCGTGCAGCCCACAGCGCCTTGAGTAGGCCCTGGCAGGTGGGCAATTCACTGCAGGACACTGCTGCCCGCAGCGACTCGAGAAGCCGCCGCGGGCTCAAAGAACAGTCAAGTCGTACATCTAAAAGCACTCAGAAAATGAAACGAGAAACCTGTGAGAAAACAGGCTCACACGGCTCGTTCGGTAAAATGATGCGGTGTGCGGCGAGCACGCACGGTCATCAAGTGTGAAGCGATAGCGCGAGTGTCAAATTGGGAATACAGTGTAGCCTCGAGGGTGGAATCAATAAAAAGCTGGATAGATTGAGGAGGTTTTGCAACCAACTTCTTCTGAGTCACAGTCAGCCGTCTCACTTTGCACCAGAGTTTGTTGATGGTCCTCTTAGCACAGTGAGCTAACCGAGCATTGAAGATCTGGATCACTGAGCGAACCGCTGGCTTCGTGGCTCACTGCTCATCGTCTCCCGCAGATACCAGAGCGTGCGTCTGACACATCGTTGCCCAGTATTTTCGTGCACTGCTCGAATTGTTGCGGCCGCGTTACGGTTTGTGTGCTCCCCGTCCGGCACAACTGCGGCCGCCACCGACACCGCGCCTGTCATATTCCTGCTTCCTCCCCTACCCTGCAGGTTTGCAACCATTCTTTTGGCACGCGAGTCATCACGTCCGCCGGGTTTTCATCCGTTTTGACGGGCCCGGTCGTGATTGTCAACTGAAACTCAGTCACCAGCTCGCGGATGATATCCACCCGCCGGCGGATCAGCATCTCGGTGTGAGCTTTTGCCCGGAGGCGCGACCGGTCGCTCAGTGCGTCACTGACCCACTTATGCACAGTCGCTGAGTCCGTACGGAGGTCAATTACTCTGATGCCCCACGCGATCGCCATGTTGACGCCGCTGAGCGCCGCGTCCAGCTCAGCCATGTTGATGTGCATGGCTGCTTTCGTCTCCGGCCGTAGCCAGCTCCCGCCCTCCACTTGTACGCCTCAGCCAGCGTGCTGGGCATTTTGTGCGCCACGTTTTCTTGTAGTCGTCTGTCTCTGAGGCCGTTGATGAATGCATTTGTCAGTGTTTGTTTGTTGAATGGCGTTGGTGCTTGGTCCGTCAAACACTTTCCTGGTGTCTATTAGACGAGCTTTTTTTCTGTCCTCTTTCCTAGTTACATACTGATCTTGCAATTTTTGCTAGAACGCTGGGGTCCATGTTGACTTTAGAGTTAGACTTACTCGGATTTACTTATTAAATATTTGAAAGAAAATTTTGCGGTTTTCCTTTGGTTTCTGGTGTGAGGTACTCACTCGATTTCGGTCGGCGTATCGACGTTTTGTTCAACGATCGCCCTCCTCCGAGTAGTCGAGTATCAGCTGCTACCGTGCGAGGGGCAGGAGGCCTGCCGGGATGATCAGATGGCGGACCGATAGGTCGGCCCGCTGACGCCAGTGTTGTCGGCCACGCGCTCGGCACCTCTTGAACCTCTTGTCTTTAGCGCTGATGTCGTTGTCGTCGCACGCGCTCGGCACCTCTTGAGCCTCTTGCCTTTAGCGCCGATGTCGTTGTCGTTACACGTTGGAAGGTGGCTGTGAGCCACCGGCGCCACCGGAAGGTAGTCGTGGGCAACCAGTGTTACCGTTTAACCGGACCGATGCTGTAGTCGGACACCGGAAGGTAGTCGTGTGTATTGTGTAACCAGCGTTACCGTTTAACCGGATCGATGCTGTAGTCGGACACGTTGGCTGATTGGCATCAGGTGCACTGGCTGATTTGTGAGGCCGCTGTGCACGATCGAGTTACTGCTGAGTTGTGTCCAGGCTCAGTCTGATTTGGCCTCCGATGGCGTTGAGGCGTAGTCGTGTCTGACCTCTGATGGAGATGAGGCAGAATCCCGATAGAGTTGGAACTGACCTCTGATGGAAATGAGGAGGAGTTCACTTCCAGTTGATTTCAGTCGAGTTGGTGAGACTGACCTGGTTTTGGGCGGCGGAGGTGTTCAGGAGAAGTTGAAGTCCGATCCGGGGCTGAGGCACCAATGTGGCAACGCCGTTTGGTTGTGGTTGTCGTTCGTCGGTTCTCGGACTTCTACCCCTTCTTTCCCTCAGACACAGTGTGTCTTTGAGAAGAGGTGCGCGCGCTCCAGAGCCCTGAGGTGAACTGCCCGCGTTCCAGGACTGCAAGTGTATATATCCAAACGAGAGCCCACCCATTACTGGTTTGAACCACTATCGTTACCGCTTCGAATCAGTATGGAGCAGCTCCCGCCCAGTGATATGCACAGTCAGCTCGTTTCCGCCGTGCGTGTCATCTGAGTGAGCGGCGGACACCGTCCCCTTTCATTTATTGGACATCAACAGTTAACCCGCGCCCCGTAGGGCTACCGGCGGACCCTACCACCCGTAGGGGGGGGCCGTTTCGGCCCCCCCCCTAAGATCTCGGAAAGTTACCGGCCGATTTTCAAAATTCAAACGGCGTTTGATAGCCCTACCCGGGAACTACCTTATGACCAAATTTCATTGACCTAGGTCAAACCGATGACGTCACAGGTTAGGTCAAAGGTCAGATTTTCACCGTTCACAGGCAATTCAAGAAATGTGCTGTGAAATCGAGTAAATTGGTAATTTATTGAAAACCATCGATGGTATATTGTTCGTCAAACACATACTTTACTATCTGAGGTCACTGATACCAGGTCAGGTCACAGCGAGGTCAGGTCACCGGGGTCACAATATGAATGTGTCGTGTGATACATGTTTTATGGTCCATTTTACATGACAAATGCGATTATGTGGGTTAGGCAGCCTTTGGGGCCAGCCTAGGTCACGTTTTGGTGAAGGTCAGGTCAAGGTCAGGTCAAATTAGGTCAAATTTCAAAGTTGATATTTTTGCATAAAATGGGTATCCATTCGATGCAGCTCGTCACGGGGAGTCTAATGGTGGTCTTTGTTTTGCTCTACGAGTTCTAGAATTGCCAAAAATTGAGTTTGAAAATTTGACGTCATCATTTTTGAACAGTTTTTTCGCTATAACTTGGCCAAAAAACGAGGTATCGATCTGAAATTTGGTATGTAGATAGAAGACGGTAGGTACTATCACATATATTCCGGTTTTTTCGAAACTCAAAAAACTTTTTGGATTTTTTGGCTAATATATCCAAAAAAATGCTTTTTTGATTTTTGGGGATCAAAACTCAAAAATTTCAAAAATCCGAGATAGCAGTTTTGTAGCCCTGTCAATTCTACACCTTTTATGTCTTGATCATTTTTCTGTATCTTCAAAGCTGTAGGCCTGACAGGTCTTCTCGCGAAGGTCTTTTTTCGGTCGAAAATGACAGAACATGACGTCACTCTGACGTCATTTGTGGCCAACCTATCACAGCCTCTGGAAAAATTTTTGGTCACAATGTGTAAAATTGATGCCCGGAGGGGTCCTGAAAGTTTGGTGGCGATATCTCCAGCCGTTTAGGAGATATCGACCGAAAAGGACAGGGGGGGGCCGTTTCGGCCCCCCCCCCCTACGGGGCGCGGGTTAAGCGGCGGCGCTCAGCACTGGTGACGCATGCCGATGGTCTGGATAGTGTTTGCGCTCTTATACACTGTCACACAGCGCGGCCGAGCGCCGCTCAACACTACACAGGCTCCGGACCCGGTCAGGTTGGGTCACGTCGGAGGAGCGGATAGGCTTACAGGTGTGATAAAATAAAAATTTTAAACCGGCTAGACGTTACAACACTCTGCCCAGTGTCATAATGCCAGACATACCAAGCACTACGTCCATACCTAGCAGCTGATCGGGCACAACTAGGGCCGCCAGTCTCGTCCGGTTCCTCTGGTGCTGAACCGTGATTTTTACGATGCCCGAACAGCGCAGCGTCCCGCCATTCACGGTCACTATGTTGATCGGACGCGGCAACCAGTTTGAACATGCTTCAGCATAAACGAACGTGTCCGTGCAGCCCGTGTCCGCTAGAGTGCGGCACATACGCCCGTCCACGCTGAGCCACACGACAGGAAATGCGTGCGCTACTGACTGGGAGACGGCGCAGGCGCTGACGCGGTCTCCCGACCGTTTGGGCACCTTCTTGCGATCTATTGTGATTTATCTTTGCTAAAGCCTTACATGTCAAACCTATGTGGTACTCACACCGTACATGTGTTCAATCTGTTTTAAATCCGTTTTTTTTTTCACGCAATTCACCAAGCAGTCACACATGTCAGAAATAACGAGGCGAAAATATTGAGTCCCAGAATTGGCCGAGTTTATTATCTTGACCTCACCTCAATAGTCAGTCCCTCCAGTTCAGCCATGCTCGGTGCGCGGGGGTAAGCGATGACTGAGGGCACCGGAGGCCGGCCTGTGCTGAGGTGGTCGGTTGGACCGGATTCCGCCTCGACTGCTCGCTCCGGGCACGCGATAGCTCTCAGAGCTGACAGAGCCATCAGCATCGCCCTCAGTCTCCGGTGCAAGATCTCTGGTGCACTTCGACCGCGTCAGTGTTGTGCTGTCGCTCCCGCTTGCCAACAGTCCTCAAACTTGCACGCTCCTTTATTGGGTCCGTCTCCGGTCACCGCGTCAAACGCACTGCCCGCCTCTCTCGGTTGCGACCCAGCGCCGGCCGCGCACGGCCACGCCCCCCTGACCTTCGGGGCCGCGCCACAAACCGGGGACGCCGCGGTTCCTACGCCCGCGGTCGGGCCTGCGCCACAAAGCCACCGCCACGCTGCTATCACTAAACTACGCCACACTCCTCCCCCCTAGAGAAATGGCCCCTACCTCAGGGTGACCCTCCTGAGTAACATAACGGTGAACTTCCAAAACAAAATACTGCAACCACCGATCATTTCAACACTCTCGCCGCGCTGAGCAGTCACCGAACAGCAAACATATATCCATCATTACCACCGCTGCTACGCTGCTGCTGCTGCTGCTGCTGCTGCTGGTGGTGGAGATATGTTGTGTTGTCGCTCCCGCTTGCCAACAGTCCTCAAACTTGCACGCTCCTTTATTGGGTCCGTCTCCGGTCACCGCGTCGAACGCACTGCCCGCCTCTCTCGGCTGCGACCCAGCGCCCCCCTGACCTTCGGGGCCGCGCCACAAACCGGGGACGCCGCGGTTCCTACGCCCGCGGTCGGGCCTGCGCCACAAAGCTACCGCCACGCTGCTATCACTAAACTACGCCACATCAGGATTGGTGCTCTGTCCACCCATCCCGCGAAGCTGGCTGAACGTATTCTCCAGGCATTCTTGGTTCAACCTGGAGGTTAGGATGAACCTCAGCTGCCCAGGATACGCCCTTGTGAGGTCCTCGTAAAGACCACGCACTGACGCCGTGCTCCGCAGGATGCCCCGCTGGAACGGCAGCAGCCCGACAGCGGAGGCCGGGCCGAGCAGACGTCTGGCTCCGGTTTTCCGGGCGTGGCGATGAGGTGCTCCATGTCTCGCAGCGTGGAGTCCTGTGCTGTTTTCGTGTCTTCTGAGCTTCCGTACGCTTGTCGCTCGAGCTTGGGATCGCTGCAGCACCGACTGTTCAACACATCGAACCAGCGGTCGATGATGAGGACGGCCCGGGCGACCGCCGGCTTGCCTTTTAATATCCAAAACGCTTAAAATCATTGGTTCTTCTTGTCGCCTAGCGGTAAGGTTCATGACATATGAACCAGTACCAGCGAGTTCCAGTCCGAGAACGTACACTGTTTGATTCGCGTTGTTATTTGACTGATCAATACTTACTGTCTTTCGTCGGAGCTGGTACATCTTGCACCGTATTTTGGCGACCGTGTGGCCCACGAACGGCTCTCTCTTGCACAAAGTTCGCAAAACGTCCATACCCGGCACACGCCCACCGTGAGCGTTCCCGCAGTCTCGCCACGCCTGACTCGGACCACTGGACGTAGCGCCCTGAAAACGAGGATATAGGAATTGATCCCTAGTCTACGCTTCAACTTACCTAAGAAATACTTCTAAACCAGTGCATTAAGACGCGATGGTCTGATCACAACACCTCGATGGGAGGAGAGGGACAGGCGCATTCACATCCACAATTGGCTGTGGTTTTTGCCATTCTTCGTCAAGAGATAAAAGTTGAGGGACACAGGCGTCGGAATGCCGTCAATGTCACAGTTAAAAGCACGCACCACAATTGATTCGCAATAAGATCACGTCACAGACACACAACGGCGAGTGGGCGTAAATCCGACGCGGCCGAACGAGCCAACAGGTGTCGCCTGAGGCGGCGACAATATGACGGCACAGGAAGGTCAATCAGGTCGGACGGCAGAGCGTTGTATACGTTGTGTATACGTTGTGCAGAGCGTTGAGCGTTGTGATGGCTCCGTCGTGTCCCACTGCACCTGCAGTTACTGCTGAAGCTGCCTGGCCCGGCCGACCGGCCGGGGCTGCACGTGCCTGGTGCCCTGAAGCTGCAGGCCGCACGGGAAGTGGAGCTGCTCTCTGGCGCTAGTGCACTGCTTGAACGCTGGAACTTGAAGGGCCACGCTGGTTGGATAATGAAGCTACCTCCATTGCTTGAGCTTCTCGTTCGGCACTCTCGACTGTCTCGGCGATGGTGAGGCACTTTTCCAGCGTCAGGTCTGGCTCCATCTGCAGTCTTCGACGGAGTCGTGTGGAGGCTGTGTGCTCCACCACCTGGTCCCGTACGAGCTCGTCTGTGCGGTCCCGGTACTCGCAGGTAGCAGCGAGCTGCCTCAGTGCCGAGACCCACTCGGTTGTGGTCTTGCCAGGCACCTGACCTCTGCTACGAAACTTGTACCTCTCGCTGACCACGTTGCGTTTGGGCTCGAAGAACGCGCCCAGCCGGCGAATGGCGAATCGGAGATCGTCTTCCTCGTCCCCTTTCACGGCCGGGGGAAGGTTCTGATACACCCGCTGATCTTCCGTCCCCAGGCAGGTGAGGAGCGTGGCCTGCTGACGGGCTGGGGAGAAAGTCTCGCTCCCTACAGCCGTCAAGAAATTCTGGAACATGCTCGCCCACGGAATTGCCGGCTTTCCTGCCGACGGAAGAAATGGCGCAGTGGCCATGCTAAAAACTCCCTCCATGATGGAAGTAACGCGAGTTTGAAAATATTGTCTCCACTGTCGCGTTCCCTCTAGCGCCGGAAAAGCTTGTCTGAACGTATGTCTGTATTTCACACATCTCCATCTCCATCCCGGCCCATCTCCATACACACCCAGGGACACGCAATGCCCAAGCAGACTACTGTCTAAATGGTCTTTGTCCAGTCGTCCCTATGATGACGCCGCCAGGACCATCTTCTTCACCGCCTTTACACATGCCTCTGCGTGCCCGGTAGCCTGTGGGTAATGTTGCCTCGTGTCGCACGTCCCAGTGCTGTAGGAACCTTAAAAAAAAAAAAAAAATTCTTCAGCGCTGCGTTTGGCAGGTATATTGTTAGGTGTGTTTGTACTCGCTTATATTTCCCTGCTGTTTGTGATAAGTATATTTTGTAGATCGAGCCTATGTGAATTGGCCGGGGCCGTAATTGGGCACGTGTCTGTGGCTACCTTGAGAACAAATGAACAAATAAACAAACTGGCGGAGCGTACCCAGTGAGGCCCAGATTGCGGATCTGGCGGACCACAGCCTGGGCATAGTGGAACCAGCATCTGTGCTGTGGCGTTTCTGGCCACGTCTCCCGTTCCGCTCCTTGGAGCCCCGCCTCCCAATCGGACATCATTGCCCTAGGGATGAAGTTCAGGAGCTGGGCCACTTGTGCCAGAACTGCCCTGTAGAGGCGTCGCGTCTTGCGGGTCATGGGCACCAGTATCACCGGCAGAGCACAACCATGAACGACGACAGACAAAGACCACGGGGGTCTGTTACATCACATTGCTGAGATCCTTTGCAATAGTTCACAATGCAACCTTCACCTTGTTCCGAAAGCGACATCTCAATTGTGAAACTTGTTGCATATCGTTTACGCAATTAGCAGACCCTCCCGCCAGGAACATATTGCCCCACCCAGCTCGCTATTTGACTCCCGAAACCATTCCAATTGCGACAAAGCAGCATGTATTTATAATCGCCCGTGGTGGGGTCAATCAACACTACGCCTCGGGCGATGGAGCTGGCATCAGTCTTCACTGTCACCGCGTCTCCCGAGACGCACTTCTGTTCTCGTGCCGGGTCATACTCTGCCAGACCTTATCACCGACTTGTTTGCGCAATCTTGGATGGCCCTATTCGCCGCCCTTTTGAGCCAGGCGGTGGCAGGCCGGAGTCACGCGGCGACGGGCACACGAGAGGTCAGTTGGCTCGCCCAGGCGAAGATTGGCCGCCTGGTCGGAACCTCAAGCGGCTTGGCTGGTGTCACACCTCGCGAGACCATCGCAGTGTGCTTTCGCCGTTAGAGCCCCGGCTCATACAGAGCCCCAGCATCCGGGCTCTGGCCTCGTCCGCTGCCCGCTCCTGTGTCTTACACGAGAGCCCATACGCGGCAAAACGCTCGGCCACCCGCTCAACAGAGACGAGCTTCTCGTTGACAATTACGTCGTCGGCGTACGGTAGTAATGTCTCTGCAATCTCTGGATTTTGGTCCAAAGCTTTCCGTACTACCGCTCGCATGATGCCACCGGCAACGCTTAGGCCAAAACCGACCCGGGTCATTCAGTATCGTTGGCCATCCACGATTACCGTCTGAAACGGCCCCAGTTCCTGGGCCACGTGCAGCTGCAGGAACGCCTTCTTCAGATTGATAACAGCCACATCGTCGCCGCCGCTTGTGGAGCTCGTCGCGGCAAACATCAGCTTCAGCCGTGTGAGTCACCAGGTGCTCATTTAGCTCCCGTTATTCGAACACCGGTCTGACCCTGTCTTTTGCTTCCTGAGTGGCCACCATGAGCGGGCTTAGGCCACGCACTGGCCCGTGCTCTGTTCATCATACGGCTGCAAGCACCCTTCCTCAATCCACAGCCGTAACTCTGCATCGAAACGTTCCTGCGTCTCTGCAGGCACGGGATATTGCGGCACGGTATTTGCGAGTTGCAGGGTCTTTTTTCCGTCGTCTCATTTCCACCAAACTGTCCATTTTTATTCACCTAACCTCGCTGCGAATTCCGTCGTCTCGATTTGTCTGTCCACTAGACCTCGCCCCTGAGTCACCGCGGCGGATATGCATCTCGAACCACCCGAGCACCTGTGCTGGCGACCGTCCGTCTGCACGGGGCGTGTTATGCAGCTCAAGCAGACTACTTTCTAAATGGTCTTTGTCCAGTCGTCCCTATGATGACGCCGCCAGACCATCTTCTTCATCGTCTTTACACAGGCCTCTGCGTGCCCGGTAGCCTGTGGGTAATGTGATGAGCACATCTCGTGTCGGACGTCCCAGTGCTGTAGGAACTTTGAGAAAAAAAAAACTTCAGCGCTGCGTTAGGCAGGTATGTTGTTAGGTGTGTTTGTATTCGCTTATATTTTCCTGCTGTTTGTGATAAGTATATTTTGTAGGTTCTTGTATTATTTATCGAGCCTAAGTGATTTGGCCGGGGCCGTAGTTGGGCACATGTCTGTTGAGTCACCTTGAGAACAAGTAAACAAATAAACAAGCCGGCGGAGCGTACCTATGGATACCCAGACGGCGGATCTGACGGATCACAGCCTGCGCATAGTGAAACCAGCATCCGTGCTGCGGCGTTGCTGGCCATGTTTCCTGTGCCGCTCCTTGGAGCGCCGCCTCCCAATCGGACATGAATGTCCCAGGGATGAAGCCCAGGAGCTGGGCCACTTGTGCCAGAACTGCCCTGTAGAGGCGTCGCGTCTTGTGGGTCATGGGCACCAGTATCACCGGCAGAGCACAACCATGAACGACGACAAACACCACGGGGGTCTGCTACATCACATTGTTGGGATCCTGTGCAAAAGTTCACAATGCAACCTTCACCTTGTTCCGAAAGCGACATCTCAATTGTGAAACTTGTTGCATATCATTTACGCAATTAGCAGACCCTCCCGCCAGGAACATAATGCCCCACCCAGCTCGCCATTTGGCACCCGAAACCATTCCAATTGCGACAAAGCAACATTTATTTATAATAAAAAAACACAAAACGTTGAAGGCCACAAGGAACCAAATGCCGAACGGTAATGGGACGCCGGCCCAGCGTGAATCTGGATCACCACGGCTTCACCACGGTGCCTCACGCTGCGTATGCTTACGCTGCCTTTTTGCCCGAAGGCTCAGAGAAAGTCGACCACAACTCATAAAGACTGAAGGTCACCAAGTTACTACTTGTCTCCCCGGGTTTTCAGCATCGCCACCTTTGGTGGAATCTTGAAGCCAATGTCACTTTTTATTACCCGATTTTTGAGGAGTGCTGCGGAGCTACGGCATCTGGCGAAGCTTACTTTCTGCGCGAACACTGCGAAGCATGCACCCCACGTGAGGAGTTTCGACGGCGCATCATCCGATGTGCTGAACGTCAGGATCGCTGGTCCCTCCACGAAGAGCTTGTCGCCATTGATACCTGGCGGTCCGTGGGGTCCTCGGCTGCGGACAGGTGTACGCCGTCAGTGGCGAAGAATCGCCGGCTGTCCTCTCCCACCAGATGCCACTTCTTGTAGTTCTTGGTGAAGGTCCTCCCAAGTGCATAGGCGCGGGAGCCGGGGGGGGCAGTGGGGGCAGCTTGCCCCCCCCCCAACTCTGGGGCCGTGGGGGCGGTGCCCCCACAGCTTTGAGACGGAATACCACACTTTTTTTTGCAAATGTTTTCTTTTTTGTTGAAAAAGCCGAGGGGTGAAAAATAAGTGGCCTAAAACCGGTGAGAAAACTAGATTTGGGGGTACCCTAGGTTGATCTCTATTATGGTGTGCCCCCCCAGTCGGAAAGTAGTTCCCGCGCCCCTGCCCAAGTGGCAGGAACTCCACCCCAGGTACTCCTCACATACCCGCTTGGCGGCCTGCTGAGCCGCGAATGCTGGGCAGTTGACCCAGCATTTTCCAGCATCATGGCGGTATCGAGGCAGCGGCCCCAGTAACAGGATGTTTCGTGCCGCCACCCATAGAAAGCTGAGAACCTCGTCCACATTTTCCTTGAAATCGCCCAGCCGGATGACATGGGACGAGGAGAGAGTTAGGGAGAGAGCTAGTTTAGTTAAGTTAGTTAAAGGTAAGGGAACGCACGTTCTGCAGCTTTCGCGTGAGCTGGCGGCCCAGCGGGACAAACTGCACAGTCCCAGACAGAGCGTGTTTGAGACTTCGCTCGAAATTGTTGGGTGCAGATACAGTGTCTTCTTGTCGTATGTATTCTTGCACAATGCACACTTATCGCCTATTCGTCTTACACAGCGTGCACCTCTCGTACCGCCTGTCCCCTCACGTCTGGCCCGGCCTCGGCGCGCTGACCGCCGCCCGGTCGCCGCGCATGCGCCGTCCGCCGCGCAGACCTGAGCCGAGGGGACGCCGGCGGACACCGCGGACACCACACGCACCGCCCGCCGTGCGGACCCGAGCCGAGGGGGGGCGGGGTCATACCCGCCCCCACACACAGCACGCGCCGTCCGCCGTGCGGACTCGAGCCGAAGGGGGGAGCGGGGTCATACCCGCCCCCACACACCTCCCCCCAACAAAAAAGGAACACTTCCAAAATAAAATAAACACATTCCGTAAGGTGGGGCTATTTGAGACAGTGGGGCTATTTGAGACAGTATTTAAAATTGCTATAAAATAAAAACCACTTAAAATTTATGCTGCATTTTTTGCTCAGGCCATTTACTGCTCGATTCCACACCTCCCTGAGCAAAAATATCACACAAAAATCAAACGATCTTCATTTTATAGCGATTTTAAATACTGTCTCAAATAGCCCCACTGTCTCAAATAGCCCCACTTTACGGTACATGAAATAAACACTACACCGTGTGGCAGGCCGAAACCGGTCCTGTTGCCGCGATACATCACTGTGAAGGCGCCCGCGTCCGTGAACGGGCGATACGTCTCCAGGTCCGGGCATTGCGTCGGCCGAAGATGCTTGTCGTTTCCCGCAATCCTCAGCCAGCGACAGCGGTTTCAGCGCTCCGTTGGCGTCTGGCTAGACGCCGCGGCTAGACGCTGTCGGCACAAAAACATTTGCGGCAGCACAGATGTCCAGAAGCGGCTAAACGACCGCTGTTTTATCCCTCGGTTTGGGTCCCTTTCAAAAGAATCCGTCACTCAGTTTGCCCATCATGCGATCATATCCTGTATTGCTGAGGTGAACCCCGAGGCGGTCACTGAAATAACTCTCAAGGAGCGTCCCATCGACGACGTGGCGTTTGCTTCGACCGTTACGTCGGGTGACTGTCATGGCCCTGCCGATGTATGGGAGGAACCGGACCTCGGGGTATTGTTCGGCTACCTCTCCCAGGATCCGGTCCACCTCGAACGCCGGCGTGTCTTCCCAGAACACACCGTCGTCCATCCACAACCGGATGGTTGGGCCCGCCAGGGTTACCCTCCCCTCCTTCGTCAGGTGCTGGAGCACCTTGACCACGACCCTCTTGTTGAGTCCCCTGGGTCGTGTTCCTGGTCGCCCGTATACTTCGTTCCCGCCCATCCAGATAAATGTTGTCCCACGAGTGGCCCCTCGTTTTTCGGTTTCTACCTTCCACTCCCTTAAGTGTTCCCTTAGGTTTCTGTCCTCCCTCTCCCACGTGTTACCTCCCTCCGCTAGGTTGAGGACGCTGTCCTGGGAGGCCACAGACGGGCTAAAGTACTTAGCGATGGAGTCGCCTAGGATCAGGTGGCAGCGACTCACCGGTGCCCGGGCTGGTTGGTCGGCGTCTCCCATGGGCTGGTCGGCGTCTCCCGCGGGCTTGTCAGCGTCCCCCGTGGGCTGGTCAGCGTCCCCCGTGGGCTGGTTGGTGTCTCCCTCGAGCTGGTCGGCATCTCCCGTTGGTGTCAGTGTCGTAGATGATCCTGTGGTCAACGTCTCCAGCTGGAACAGATCCTCCAGATCTCCGTCGGCGACCAGCTGCTGCGCCTCCCGCAGGAGAAGATCAACCGGATCCTGTTCGTCGAAAGTGTCACCCGCCGCTGCACCGGTCGGGTTGCCCGTGATGGTGATGCTGAGCTCCGGTTGTGCTTCTGGTTCTGGGCCCAGACGGCGCTCCAATTCCTCCACTCTTAGAGTTAGTGCCATGCAGCCGCTGCATGATCGCGAGGACACCGTTGAGAGTTCCGATAATTTCTCCTCCAGGTCTCTCAGACGTTTCTCCATACCTGTAACTGGGGAAAATGTCATTCTTAATCTATTGTTCTCGCCTTGTAACTTGCCGTTCTATCACCACGCCATGATACATTGCGGTGTGAGTTAAGAGTTGCATATCCTGTTCCTGTGAGAAGTCGCTGCTGCTTGTTTTCACTTGATCGGGATCACTTCGCCGCTGAGTCGAAGGAGCGGTTCCAGGAGTATGACGGTCTTCGCGTGGGTTTTCAGCTCCGCGATCACATGTTTGGCGTGCTCTACCACCGGCCCGACAGTCCGCTCCTCGAAGTTCGCCAACTCCGTCAGCCGACTATGAATGTCGTTACCTGTGAGCCAGACCAGACAGGTTCCGCACTCCTAGCGTCCCCCGTGGACGTGGTCTCTTTACTGCTGCAGCAGACTAGGCAGATCTCGCGACAGAGACTGCCGGATCGCGCCCCCTTTTGCCAGGTTGAGCAGGTCCTCGTCCGACAGACGCGAGGCCAGTCCTGAGTCCAGGGCGCTCGAATCGCCGGCAGGACCAGGTGAACGGCCCTCTGCTACTGCCGGTTTCAGGTGCGATCCGACGGGTCGTTGATGTGCAGGACGTCCATGATCTATTAATGAAAGAAACAAATTGATAAACATATGGCTACAATTACATGCATATACACAACAAAATAAAAGTCACGTGAGGAACCATACAGGCATTCATACCCGCATGAGCCTGGGTATTCTTACCAAGGCCATTCCTCTGACCTCAACTAGGTATCAAAGATCCTTGCCTCCAAATGATAAAGTTTGTTAAGAGGGCGACGAATCCTTCTTCCTCGCATTTCAACATAAGCTGTCCTGGGGTGAGTATCTGTACCCAAAATTAATTTTGTAACCCGGGCCAAGGTCCAGCGACCCCGAGGACCGTCGCCGTGTACAAGAGTAGGTACATCTCCTACCCTGGGTATATCGGTTTGGCCACCTCTGGGTGATACCAAACAAGATCTCAGACAGAGCGGAGATGTACTCCGCAGTCCATCGTTTTATGAAATGTTCGCTAACCCGGCGTTGATGACGCCACGACCGAGCCAAACTGCCACAGTAGTTTTCCGTATGATACAACACCCCACGGATCGAGGTGACACCGAATAGAAAGTGTGCGGGCGTCAAGAATTCCTCATCTACTGAAGTCAGAGGCCTCAGGTTCAAATGAAATGCCAACTCTACAGCGTTGCTACCAGCTCGTCGTATGAAAGGCTCCACAGGTAAAGTTTGTTTTTAAGACACTTTTTGTCATACCAACCATCCGCTCCCAAAATCCTCCCCACCAGGGTGTCGCTTCCGGTATAAATCTCCAAGTGACGTTGCGAGGAATATGGGTCAGGAGTGCGTTATCGTCAGACATTGCCTCTTTCCTCTGTAGATCACTGTTTGGTAAGGGCTAAGGCCAGAGTTTCTTGTCGACATGGATTTGAAGGTAGGCCTTCTTCAGGTCCCAACAAGGCCACGTCCGCTCCCATCTGCCGCCATCTGTACAGTAGTGTGTGACTCGTGTTTGTTTTTGTGTTTGTGATTGTTTCCTTTTGAGCTTCGTTCTGTCGTTGCCTCCTATAACGTACTTGCTTTGTCCTCACTTTGTTGTTTTTGTCATTTCAGAATGGCCTGATCGTTGCCAGTTTTGAAAAAGCAGTGCTAAATGACTTCAAGTCTAGTTATGATCACACCATGTCAAGCACAGAACCAATCCAGTGCCCTTACCCTGGCTGTCAATGGATCTGTCAAGGAGAAAACCACACTGTCCTTGTAACCCTGCTTCAAATGTATGAACGTGCGGTCCACCCGGCCACACTTGCAGGGGCCACCGCTCAAGTTGAAAAGATAAAGCACCCCTCTTTCCACACAATGTGCATTTGAGACGTGGGATGTTGTCAGATTGGGAAAGAAGAGGTTTGAAGTATTTAGTGGTCCACGACTCTGGACGTGGCATGTCAATGTTAGGTACCTATGTGAAGAATTCAAAACATTTTATTGCAATGCAATTTGAAACTGTTATGACTGGGGGATAGGGATGAGGATTAAAAATATATTTAAAAGGAAATGGAGAGGACAGGGACTCTGGAACCACAGGCGGCTTGGCTGGTGTCACGCCTTGCGAGACAATCGCAGTGTGCTTTCGCTGTTAGAGCCCCGTCTCACGCAGAGCCCCAGCATCTGGGCTCCGGCCTCGTCCGCTGCCCGCTCCGGTGGCTTATACGACAGCCCATACGCGGCAAAATGTTCGACCACCCGCTCAACAGAGACGAGCGTCTCGTTGAAAAGTACGTCGTCAGCGTACAGTAGTACTGTCTTTGCAATCTCTGGATTCTGGTTCAAAGCTTCCCGTACTACTGCCCGCATGGTTCCACCAGCAACGTTGGGGCCAAAACCGACCCGGGTCATACAGTATCGTTGGTCATCCACGATTATCCTCTGAAACGGCCACAGTTCATGGGCCACGTGCAGCTTCAGGAACGCCTTCTTCAGATTGATAACAGCGACATCGTCGCCGCGTCGCCGCCGCTTGTGGAGCTCGTCGCGGCACACATTGGCTTAAGCCGTGTGAGCCACCAGGTGCTCATTTAGCTCCCGTTATTTGAACACCGGTCTGACCCTGTCTTTTGCTTCCTGAGTGGCCACCATGAGCGGGTTTAGGCCATGCACCGGTCCGTGCTCCTGTTCATCATACGGCTGCAAGCACCCTTCCTCAATCCACAGCCGTAACTCTGCATCGAACCGTTCCTGCGTCTCTGCCGGCACGGGATATTGCGGCACAGTATTTGCGGTTGGCCCACTTCCACCAAACTGTTCATTTTCATTCACTGAACCTCTCTGCGAGTTCCGTCGTCTCGATTTGTCTGTCCACTAGACCACGCCCCTGAGTCACGGCGGCGGACATACCACTCGAACCACCCGAGCACCTGTGCTGGCGACCGTCCGTCTGCACGGGGCGTGTTCCGCAGCTCAAGCAGACTACTGTCTAAATGGTCTTTGTCCAGGTGTCCCTATGATGACGCTGCCAGGACCATATTCTTCATCGTCTTTACACAGGCCTCTGCGTGCGTGCCTGTGGGTAATGTGATGAGCACATCTTGTGTCGGACGTCCCAGTGCTGTAGGAACTTTGAGAAAAAAAACTTCAGCGCTGCGTTAGGCAGGTATGTTGTTAGGTGTTTTTGTATTCGCTTCTATTTTCCTGCTGTTTGTGATAAGTATATTTTGTAGTTTCTTGTATTATTTATCGAGCTTAAGTGAATTGACCGGGGCCGTAATTGGGCTCATGTCTGTTGAGTCACCTTGAGAACAAGTAAACAAATAAACAAGCCGGTGGAGCGTACCCAATGAGGCCCAGACGGCGGATCTGACGGATCACAGCCTGGGCATAGTGGAACCAGCATCCGTGCTGCGGCGTTGCTGGCCATGTTTCCTGTGCCGCTCCTTGAAGCCCCGCCTCCCAATCGGACATCATTGCCTTAGGGATGAAGTTCAGGAGCTGGGCCACTTGTGCAAGAACTGCCCTGTAGAGGCGTCGCGTCTTGCGGGTCATGGGCACCAGTATCACCGGCAGAGCACTACCATGAACGACGCAAAGACCACGGGGGTCTGCTACATCACATTGTTGAGATCCTGTGCAAAAGTTCACAATGCAAGCTTCACCTTGTTCCGAAGGCGACATCTCAATTGTGAAACTTGTTGCATATCATTTACGCAATTAGCAGACCCTTCCGCCAGGAACATAATGCCCCACCCTGTTACGGCAGGCAAAAGATTCGTTTGATAGGATTTATCTATTGTCGCCTCTTTGGTGTACGTAACAACTGAAAAATACACATAAATAACAATCAGTCCATAAAAACGATAATTGATACGAATATGACGCTCATTCACATAAAGCACTGAATATCACAGCCAAAATTATGAGAAATAAAGCAAATAAATGGTTAAATCAGTAACGTAACACGTCAGTAACATATTGGCAAATCATTTGGATAATAACATAATCATAAATATCATCTATTCTGTCACCTATACTCTCTCCTTCCTTTGGCATAGCCCACGTGTCAGATATCTCAGCGCCGAATCACTGGCCACGACGCGCAGTACGCCACGCAAACAAATCAAGGGCCGCGTTCGCCGCGCTATTCCTGGGGAAAGCCGCAAGCAAATTGTAATGCGGGAACATGGTTCCCCCAAATTTGAACAAAATTTGCACTTCCTCTAAATCTCGACGCGAGATCACATCGTAACACCCTAACACCCAACACATCGTCACGCTCCTCTGGCGAGTTCAGTTTTGCACGCGCACTCACTGATCGCTCACTGATCATCCCACTCACTGATCAAAATTGTCCGTAGCAGATCACTGAGCACTTTGTGCTTCGATTGGTCGACCTGACCAATCCACATCAGGCTTCCTCGACGGGGAATCACGTACAGTCCCTCCGCAGGAGAAGCACAAGGCGGTGCACCGGCCTCTCGTACTCGGAGCCGCCCAGGAGCACGCGAACATTCCGCACCAGGTGGTCGCCGCTCGGGTGCGTGGCGACGACACGCGCCAACGGCCACTCCGAGCGCGGGCGTTCGTCGTCCACGACGAGAACGATGTCGTCGACCTCGATGTTCTGCACAACCCTCGTCCATTTGCGTCTCTCTTGTGCAGCGTAGACGATCTCCCTTCTCCAGCGGGCCCAGAAGTCGTTCGCCAGGTGTTGGATGCGCCTCCACCGCTGGCGGGCGTACAGGTCCGGCGAAGAGAACCTACCAGGAAAGGGAAGAACTATTCTACTTTTCTGTGTAAGGAGGAGGCTGGGGCTGAGAGGTTCGAGTTTGTTAGTGTCAGACATATCAACTACAGAGATGGGACGGCTATTGACTATGTCCTCTACCTCACACATCATGGTCCGAAGCAGCTCGTCGTCCAGCTGCTGTCCGTTGGTGACCAGAAGACTGGTCAGTGCTGATCTGGCACAGCGGATCATTCTCTCCCATATCCCGCCCATATAACTTGCATGAGGGGGATTGAATGAGAACTCGATCTAATCACACTGGTCCTTCAGCAAAGCTTCTGTGACCTCTGATTTCATCTCCTTCAGTGCAGCTTTCAAAGCGCTCTGTCCACCGACAAAGTTGCTGCCGTTGTCGCAGTATAGTCGCTGTACAGGTCCCCTTCTTACTTACTTACTTCCTCGGCGGCAGCTTCGTGGACGAACGGGACCCGAAGCACCGCGCCCATGTCGTCTCAGCATCCCCCGTCCCGCTGATGTCAGCCAGCGTCCTCCTGGAGATGGTCCCACAAGCCAGCTGACACGCCAGCCTTCCAGTCGCTCCTGAGCGGCGAGAGCCTCGCGCCCATCCTCGCTCCAGCCCTCTTCCATGCATCCTTTCGACCTCTGTGCTTCCGTGGCTCTCGAGTTGATTGACCTCTCTGTGTCTTTGCATTAGCAGGTGTCTGACGTCAGAAGCTGAGAGAGTGATTCGACTACTCATTCTGCTTGCGCGCGCTGCCAGTCGATCAGCCGTTTCGTTCAGGTCGATGCCGGCGTGGCCGGGGCAGTAAACCCAGACCGTCTCGCCCCCAGCCATGACCCACCATTCAGGAGGAGACCAGCCGGCTTCCAGTCTACTCAGTAGCGACTGTGAGTCGGTAGCGATGACTAACAGGTCCGCGTCGCGTAGGAACTCCTGGGACTCGGTCAAACCGAGAGTCACAGCCTCCAGTTCGGCACGCATGCTTGAGAGGACGAGTCCGCAGGCACCGGATGAGCAACGGGTGTGCTCATCAGAGCGCAGGAAGGATCCCCAGCCTGTTCGGGCCGGTTCGCTGGTCACAGAGCCATCGGTAGCCAGAATTAGCTGTGTCTGATGCTGATCGACGAGCGATTCCAACAGAGATTCGAATTCCGCGTTCGCCACGCCTGGAGCCCAGTCACGACATGATCGACTCAATGAGTGCTTGCAGATGACAGTCCATCGGCTGGCGACGTCAGAAGGTGTCCGCATGAATTGAGGCCGGTCACGGAGCTGGTTCCTGCCGCGCAGTTCTCGCACGGTGTCGCAGGCCTGCCTCACCCACCCCGGTCTGGCGAGTCGGCGCAGAGGGGCCCTGCGAGTCAGCGACCTGACGGTGGCGCAGAGAGGATGAGATGTCTCTTCGCCGGCTCTTGCAACGGCGTAGACGCGCTGGACCTGGAGCTGCTCAGGAACCGAAGAGACGCCTAGCATCTAGCGCAAAGCCGTGCGTGACGTGTCGCGGGTGCATCCGGTGATGATGCGCAGGGCCGACGTCTGGACGCGATCCAACTTTTCCAATGTGGTGGGACAGGCGGCCACAACCTCTCCGCCGTATGAGAGCCGACTGAAGATAAGGGATCGATACAATGTGAACATGCGCTGCTGGTTTAAACCTTTCCTCTGTGCGGTTTTCAGGGCGCCGAGTGATCGCAAGCAACGGGCCGTGGTTTCCTCGACATGTTTGCTGAAGGTTAAACGCCTGTCCAGTGTGATGCCCAAATGGGTTATCGTCGCGTCAACACGAATGGGCTGACCGTCATATCGGAGGACCGGGACCGGCAGCGGCGTTCTGCTGAGGGACAAGACGCATGCTGCCGCCTTCGCTGGGTTTATCTCCATGTTAGCTTCGCAGCAGGCTACGCGCACATCGTCGAGGACCTCCTGCATCTGATTCGCGACTGTTGGCAGACATCCTCCGGTTCCGCACAGCAGTATGTCGTCGGCGAAGGTGTAGACTGTGAAGTTCGGAGGGACCGGCAAGGTGGCCAGTGGGAGCGTGTAGGCGTTGAAACACACCGGGGAGAGCGGGGAGCCCTGCGGCAGCGCCATCGTCACGGTCGTCCAATCAGAGAGCCATCTGCCACTCCTCAGCGCGCATCGTCTGGCCTGGAGCGCTTGAAGGATCCACCGGACGAAGAAGGGGTCGATACCTAAACTCCTCAGACGTCTGACCAGGATGGGCACCGACACGAGATTGTAGGCGTCCTGAAGGTCCAAGCCGACGATCAAGGCATGTTCCCTGGCTTCGAATGCCTCGGTGGCCTTGTGGACAACTTGTCCAACGTTCAACCAGGTGGCGCGCCCGGAGCGATAGGCGCCGAGTGTCGGCGGGAGGAAGGCCTCGAGCGCTGCTGACAGCTTCCGGGCGATCATGCTCTCTACCAACTTCCCGCCTATATTCTGGACAGTTATAACTCGGTACCCTCCGAGGCTCCGGTGGTCCTTGCCCGGTTTGGGGATGGGCACCAAGAAACTGTCAGTCCAGTGAGCTGGTATGGTTCCACAGGCAACAGAGGTGTTGATCTCGGCGAGTAGCGGTCGTCGATGTACCTCGGTCAGCGCTCTGAAGTCGCCGGCGCGCAGTCGGTCGGGGCCGCACGCCGTGTCGGAGAGCCGCCGGATCGCTTCGTCCAGGTCCTCCGCAGTAAAAGTCGGCGGCTCGGTCGCCTCGCTAATCACCGCGTCCAGTTCCGAACGAGCCTCTTGCCTTTCTCGGAGATCTTTCTACAAAACAAATCTCCTGTACGCATTGAGAAATGAGTCCGTTGACATAGAGTTGAGCGTCTCCAGATGCACCGCTCTAGAACTCAGGCAGGTGAAGATAAGTCCCCGCCGTTTCACCTCACTTCGACGCTCCTTCACAAAGAAGGGGTCTAGCAAAACCAGCATCCGTGCTGTGGCGTTTCTGGCCACGTCTCCCGTGCCGCTCCTTGGAGCCCCGCCTCCCAATCGGACATCAATGCCTTAGGGATGAAGTTCAGGAGCTGGGCCACTTGTGCAAGAACTGCCCTGTAGAGGCGTCGCGTCTTGCGGGTCATGGGCACCAGTATCACCGGCAGAGCACAACCATGAACGACGACAAAGACCACGGGGGTCTGTTACATCACATTGTTGAGATCCTGTGCAAAAGTTCACAATGCAACCTTCACCTTGTTCCGAAAGCGACATCTCAATTGTGAAACTTGTTGCAAACATTTACGCAATTAGCAGACCCTCCCGCCAGGAACATAATGCCCCACCCAGCTCGCCATTTGACACCCGAAACCATTCCAATTGCGACAAAGCAGCATTTATTTATAATAATAAAAAACACACAAAACGTTGAAGGCCACAAGGAACCAAATGCCGAACAGTAATGGGACGCCGACCCAGTGTGAATCTGGATCACCACGATTTCACCACGGTGCCTCACGCTGCGTATGCTTACGCTGCCTTTTTGCCCGAAGGCTCAGAGAAAGTCAACCACGACTCATGAAGACTGAAGGTCACCAAGTTACTACTTGTCTCCCCGGGTTTTCAGCATCGCCACCTTTGGTGGAATCTTGAAGCCAACGTCACTTTTTTATCACCCGATTCATGAGGAGCGCTGAGGAGTTACGGCATCTGGCGAAGCTCACTTTCTGCGCGAACACTGCGAAGCATGCACCCCACGTGAGGAGTTTCGACGGTGCATCACCCGATGTGCTGAACGTCAGGATCGCTGGTCCCTCCACGAAGAGCTTGTCGCCACTGATAACTGGCGGTCCGTGTGGTCCGTGGGGAGGTCGGAACACGGCGTGGTACTCTCCCAACATATAGGTACAGTAGACTTCGTCACTACACTACTTCGTCTGAAAATGTTGAAATAATAAGTTAAGGGAGGGAGTTAGTTTAGTTAAGTTAGTTAAAGTTAAGGGAGCGCACGTTCTGCAACTTTCGCGGCCCAGCGGGACAAACTGCACAGTCCCAGACAGAACGTGTTTGAGACTTCGCTGGAAATGAAAAGTCGCTGCTGTTTGTTTCCACTTGATCGGGATCACTTCGCCGCTGAGTCGAAGGATCGGTTCCAGGAGTATGACGGTCTTCGCGTGGGTTTTCAGCTTCGCGATCACATGTTTGGCGTGCTCTACCGCCGGTCCGACAGTCCTCTCCTCGAAGTTCGCCAACTCCGTCAGCCGACTATGAATGTCGTTGCCTGTGAGCCACACCAGACAGGCTCCGCACTCCTGGCGTCCCTCGTGGACGCGGTCGCTCCACTGTTGCAGCAGACTAGGCAGATCTCGCGACAGAGACTGCCGGATCGCGCCTCCTTTTGCCAGGCTGAGCAGGTCCTCGTCCGGCAGACGCGAGGCCAGTCCTGAGTCCCGGGTGCTCGAATCGCCGGCAGGACCAGGTGGACGGCCATCTGCTGCCGCCGGTACCAGTTGTGAGCCGACGGGTCGTTAATGTGCAGGACGTCCATGATCTATTAATCAAAGAAACAAATTGTTAAACATATCGCTACATGCATATACACAACAAAATAAAAGTCACGTGAGGAACCATACAGGCATTCATGCCCGCATGAGCCTGGGTATTCATACCAAGGCCATTCCTCTGACCTCAACTAGGTATCAGAGATCCTTGCCTCCAAATGATAAAGTTTGTTAAGAGGGAGACGAGTCTTTCTTCCTCGCATTTTAACATAAGCTGTTCTGGGGTGACCGTCTTTACCCAGACTTAATTATGTAACCGAGCCAAGGGCCAGCGACCCCGAGGACCGTCGCCGTGTACCAAGAGTACATCTCCTACCCTGGGTATATCAGTTGCGCCACCTCTGGTTGATATCAAACAAGATCTCAGAGCGGAGATATGCTCCGCAGTCCATCGTTTTATTAAATGTTCGCTAGCTTGGCGTTGATGACCCCACGATCGAGCCAAAATGTTGCAGTAGTTTTCTGTAGGGTACAACACCCCGCGGATCGAGGTGACTCCGAATAGCAAGTGTGCGGGCGTCGAGAGCTCCCCATCTGCTGAAGTCAGAGGCCTCAGGTTCAAATGAAATGCTAACTCGTACAGTTTGGCCACCAGATCATCGTATAAAAGGCTGATCCGGTAAAGTGTGATTTTAGGACAATTTTGTCACACCAACCATCTGCCCCCAAAATTATCCGCACCAGGGTGCCGCTTCCGTTTTAGATCTCCAAGTGACGTTGCGAGGAATATGGGTCAGGAGTACGTGAAATGCTTTGGCGTTATCACTACAGATCACCTCAGGGGTTCCTCGAATGGCAAAGAAACGTCGCTGAGCCAGTTTTACGTCATCAGTGTGTTGTGGTTTGACTAGCTCCAGATGCACTGCCCTGGAGCTGGCGCACGTGATAAGGAGAACCCAGGATTTCGCGCCAGCGCTAGTGATCAGGGGCCCGACAAAATCCAGTCCAACTTTGTTGAAGATGATTGTTCCAGTTGTTGCGAACTCTTTCGGGAGCTTCATGTCAAATACCGCGTGCGCCACTGCCCAAATTATTAGTTTGTGCACCGTTTCAGTAGTGTCAAAAATCATGCGACCGGAAACGGTAACACCCTCTGTGGTGATACAGATGCCGGCGTCCGACGTGGGGCCATGCATGACCGGAGGCACCTCCGTTCAGCAGTTCCTCGACGTCCTCTCCGGCCACGAAAAAAAAAATAGGCACCAGAGTGCTCGCTCTGAAAAGGAAGCACAAGCGTTTCACTCTTTGCCCTTTTAAAAATAAGATCGAAGGATTAGGGGAATGGGTTGCTTTCAAAACCTGCGAATTAATAGTAGGATAGGGTCTTGGGCAGGGCTGCGGAGTCGGTGGATTTTCGGCGGATCAGACCCCGACTCCAGCTTCCAAACCGACTCGGGACAAAAATGTCGAATCCGACCGACTCCGACTCCTAGTATTCAGCGATAAGTGAGAACGCGTTTCGCTTTGTCACTGGTGTCGCCAGCATGTCCACGCACACTTCGCTGTCCCGGCGCCACCGGAGGTGCCCATCACGCCCCCCCCCCCCCCCCCCCTTAGAGACACGTTGACCCAGGACGCGAGCGCCGCCGTCTGCCCTCACGGGCTCCTTGCTCTCCAGACCAAAGTTCCTGAGATACTCGGCCACGTCTTGGGCCGGAAGCACTGCCTCATTCACCAGAATGTCGTCCACATATGATGACACGGCCGCTTCCACTCTCGCGTCTTGCGATAGCACAGTCTCCAGCACGACCTTCATCACGGAGGGCGACAGGTTCATACCTAATCTCGTCAGACAATGCCTCTTTCCTCGGTAGTTCATTGTTTGGTAAGGCCAGAGTTTCTTGTCGACATGGATTTGAAGGTATGCCTTCTTCAGGTCCAATAAGGCCACGTCCGCTCCCATCTGCCGCCATCTGTACAGTAGTGTGTGACTCGTGTTTGTTTTTGTGTTTGTGATTGTTTCCTTTTGAGCTTCGTTCTGTCGTTGCCTCCTATAACGTACTTGCCTTGTCCTCACTTTGTTGTTTTTGTCATTTCAGAATGGCCTGATCGTTGCCAGTTTTGAAAAAGCAGTGCTAAATGACTTCAAGTCTAGTTATGATCACACCATGTCAAGCACAGAACCAATCCAGTGCCCTTACCCTGGCTGTCAATGGATCTGTCAAGGAGAAAACCACACTGTCCTTGTAACCCTGCTTCAAATGTATGAACGTGCGGTCCACCCGGCCACACTTGCAGGGGCCACCGCTCAAGTTGAAAAGATAAAGCACCCCTCTTTCCACACAATGTGCATTTGAGACGTGGGATGTTGTCAGATTGGGAAAGAAGAGGTTTGAAGTATTTAGTGGTCCACGACTCTGGACGTGGCATGTCAATGTTAGGTACCTATGTGAAGAATTCAAAACATTTTATTGCAATGCAATTTGAAACTATTATGACTGGGGGATAGGGATGAGGATTAAAAATATATTTAAAAGGAAATGGAGAGGACAGGGACTCTGGAACCACAGGCGGCTTGGCTGGTGTCACGCCTTGCGAGACCATCGCAGTGTGCTTTCGCTGTTAGAGCCCCGTCTCACGCAGAGCCCCAGCATCCGGGCTCCGGCCTCGTCCGCTGCCCGCTCTGGTGTCTTATACGAGAGCCCATACGCGGCAAAATGTTCGACCACCCGCTCAACAGAGACGAGCGTCTCGTTGAAAAGTACGTCGTCAGCGTACAGTAGTACTGTCTTTGCAATCTCTGGATTCTGGTTCAAAGCTTCCCGTACTACTGCCCGCATGGTTCCACCAGCAACGTTGAGGCCAAAAATCCTCTGAAACGGCCACAGTTCATGGGCCACGTGCAGCTTCAGGAACGCCTTCTTCAGATTGATAACAGCGACATCGTCGCCGCGTCGCCGCCGCTTGTGGAGCTCGTCGCGGCACACATTGGCTTAAGCCGTGTGAGCCACCAGGTGCTCATTTAACTCCCGTTATTTGAACACCGGTCTGACCCTGTCTTTTGCTTCCTGAGTAGCCACCATGAGCGGGTTTAGGCCATGCACCGGTCCGTGCTCCTGTTCATCATACGGCTGCAAGCACTCTTCCTCAATCCACAGCCGTAACTCTGCATCGAACCGTTCCTGCGTCTCTGCCGGCACGGGATATTGCGGCACAGTATTTGCGGTTGGCCCACTTCCACCAAACTGTTCATTTTCATTCACTGAACCTCTCTGCGAGTTCCGTCGTCTCGATTTGTCTGTCCACTAGACCACGCCCCTGAGTCACGGCGGCGGACATACCACTCGAACCACCCGAGCACCTGTGCTGGCGACCGTCCGTCTGCACGGCGCGTGTTCCGCAGCTCAAGCAGACTACTGTCTAAATGGTCTTTGTCCAGTCGTCCCTATGATGACGCCGCCAGGACCGCCTTCAGACGCCTTCATCGTCTTTACACAGACTTTGCGTGCCCGGTAGCCTGTGGGTAATGTGATGAGCAAATCTCGTGTCGGACGTCCCAGTGCTGTAGGAACCTGAAAAAGAAATCTTCAGCGCTGCGTTTGGCAGGTATGTTGTTAGGTGTGTTTGTACTCGCTTATATATCCCTGCTGTTTGTGATAAGTATATTTTGTTGTTTCATGTATTGTTTATCGAGCCTAAGTGAATTGACCGGGGCCGTAATTGGGCACATGTCTGTTGAGTCACCTTGAGAACAAGTAAACAAATAAACAAGCCGGCGGAGCGTACCTATCGATACCCAGACGGCGGATCTGACGGATCACAGCCTGGGCATAGTGAAACCAGCATCCGTGCTGCGGCGTTGCTGGCCATGTTTCCTGTGCCGCTCCTTGGAGCGCCGCCTCCCAATCGGACATGAATGCCTTAGGGATGAAGTTCAGGAGCTGGGCCACTTGTGCAAGAACTGCCCTGTAGAGGCGCCGCGTCTTGCGGGTCATGGGCACCAGTATCACCGGCAGAGCACAACCATGAACGACGACAAAGACCACGGGGTCTGCTACATCACATTGTTGAGAGAAAAGTTCACAATGCAACCTTCACCTTGTTTCGAAAGCGACATCTCAATTGTGAAACTTGTTGCATATCATTTACGCAATTAGCAGACCCTCCCGCCAGGAACATGATGCCCCACCCAGCTCGCCATTTGACACCCGAAACCATTCCAACTGCGACAAAGCAGTATTTATTTATAATAAAAAACAAAACGTTGAAGGCCACAAGGAACCAAATGCCGAACAGTAATGGGACGCCGGCCCAGTGTGAATCTGGATACCACGGTTTCACCACGGTGCCTCACGCTGCGTATGCTTACGCTGCCTTTTTGCCCGAAGGCTTAGAGAAAGTCAACCACAACTCATGAAGACTGAAGGTCACCAAGTTACTACTTGTCTCCCCGGGTTTTCAGCATCGCCACCTTTGGTGGAATCTTGAAGCCAACGTCACTTTTTTATCACCCGATTCGTGAGGAGCGCTGCGGAGTTACGGCATCTGGCAAAGCTCACTTCCTGCCCGAACACTGCGAAGCATGCACCCCACGTGAGGAGTTTCGACGGCGCATCACCCGATGTGCTGAACGTCAGGATCGCTGGTCCCTCCACGAAGAGCTTGTCGCCATTG
Source organism: Amphibalanus amphitrite (assembly GCF_019059575.1). Lineage (NCBI taxonomy): Eukaryota > Metazoa > Arthropoda > Thecostraca > Balanomorpha > Balanidae > Amphibalanus > Amphibalanus amphitrite. The sequence goes on along the minus strand of NW_024882832.1, from coordinate 81,799 downwards.
ATGCCTGGCGGTCCGTGGGGTCTGTGGGGAGGTCCGAACACGGCGGGGTGCTCTCCCATCATATAAAGTAGTTGGTCTACTACTTTGTCTGAAAATGTTGAAATAATAAGTCAAGGGAGGGAGTTAGTTAGTTTAGTTAAGTTAGTTAAAGTTAAGGGAGCGCACGTTCTGCAACTTTCGCGGCCCAGCGGGACAAACTGCACAGTCCCAGACAGAGCGTGTTTGAGACTTCGCTCGAAATGAAAAGTCGCTGTTTGTTTCCACTTGATCGGGATCGCTTCGCCGCTGAGTCGAAAGAGCGATTCCAGCAACATGACTCTCTTCGCGTGGGTTTTCAGCTCCGCGATCACATGTTTGGCGTGCTCTACCACCGACCCGACAGTCTTCTCGAAGTTCGCCAACGCCGTCAGCCGACTATGAATGCCGTTACCTGTGAGCCACACCAGACAGGTTCCGCACTCCTAGCGTCCCCCGTGGACGTGGTCTCTTTACTGCTGCAGCAGACCTGGCAGATCTCGCGACAGAGACTGCCGGATCGCGCCCCCTTTTGTCAGGTTGAGCAGGTCCTCGTCCGACAGACGCGAGGCCAGTCCTGAGTCCCGGGCGCTCGAATCGCCGGCAGGACCAGGTGGACGGCCATCTGCTGCCGCCGGTTTCAGGTGCGAGCCGACGGGTCGTTGATGTGCAGGACATCCGTGATCTATTGATCAAAGAAACAAATTGATAAACATATGGCTACAATTACAAGCATATACACAACAAAATAAAAGTCACGTGAGGAACCATACAGGCATTCATACTCGCATGAGCCTGGGTATTCTTACCAAGGCCATTCCTCTGACCTCAACTATGTATCAGAGATCCTTGCCTCCAAATGATAAAGTTTGTTAAGAGGGCGACGAGTCCTTCTTCCTCGCATTTCAACATAAGCTGTTCTGGGGTCAGTATCTGTACCCAAAATTAATTTTGTAACCCGGGCCAAGGGCCAGCGACCCCGAGGACCGTCGCCGTTTACCAAGAGTACATCTCCTACCCTGGGTATATCGATTTGGCCACCTCTGGGTGATACCAAACAAGATCTCAGACAGAGCGGAGATGTACTCCGCAGTCCATCGTTTTATGAAATGTTCGCTAACCCGGCGTTGATGACGCCACGACCGAGCCAAACTGCCACAGTAGTTTTCCGTATGATACAACACCCCACGGATCGAGGTGACACCGAATAGAAAGTGTGCGGGCGTCAAGAATTCCTCATCTACTGAAGTCAGAGGCCTCAGGTTCAAATGAAATGCCAACTCTACAGCGTTGCTACCAGCTCGTCGTATGAAAGGCTCCACAGGTAAAGTTTGTTTTTAAGACACTTTTCTGTCATACCAACCATCCGCTCCCAAAATCCTCCCCACCAGGGTGTCGCTTCCGGTATAAATCTCCAAGTGACGTTGCGAGGAATATGGGTCAGGAGTGCGTTCTCGTCAGACAATGCCTCTTTCCTCTGTAGATCACTGTTTGGTAAGGGCTAAGGCCAGAGTTCTTGTCGACATGGATTTGAAAGTAGGCCTTCTTCAGGTCCAATAAGGCCACGTCCGCTCCCATCTGCCGCCATCTGTACAGTAGTGTGTGACTCGTGCTTGTTTTTGTGTTTGTGATTGTTCCTTTTTGAGCTTCGGTCTGTTGTTGCCTCCTATAACGTACTTGCTTTGTCCTCACTTTGTTATTTTTGTCATTTCAGAATGGCCTGATCGTTGCCAGTTTTGAAAAAGCAGTGCTAAATGACTTCACAATGTGGCGTAGTTCCGCCGCATTGGCTGTATGCCTCCGCTGCGCCAGTCACATCTCCGATCACCGCAGCCAAATTATACCACCACAGTCAGCTTGCAATCATCTCAAACGTATGCGCAAGGCCAATACCGAAAAACCCGAGCCAGAGGAGCAGGGAAGATGCTTTCAATTCATTCTTTTTTCAGACAGGGCACTGGAAAATACACTGAAAAAAAATTGAACACCGTTAACTGGGTAAGTGGTTTTTCTGCATACCCAAGGGAGTTGGTGTCTAAATTCACCCATAAGGGTGTCTGTTTACACCGTTAAACGACACCCTTATGGAGTAATGGAATCGCCTGAGGGTGTCGCATATCCCACTATGGGTGTATTTATACACTCGTATGACACCCTAGTTACACTTTCAGTGGTGTAACTTAATGACACCCATCGGGAATAATGCTCGGGTGTGTGTTAAACTGCATACCCAATGGTGTCGCCTCACCATTGGGTGTTGACACCCATCTTACACTCCACGGGGGTTTCACAGCATGACACCCGCCACCCAATGGGAGTTTCTTCACATGTTTACGCGGATAATTTAACTATGAAATTAACCTCAAAACTTCGGTTGAAGGAAACAACCGCCATGGTTATGTTTTGGGGTTTTCAGACGCCCGGACGCCAATGGTCATCGGAGCTCACAACTGCTATCAAATTGCATTTCAATCCAGCCTGGCGAAACACACAAATGAACATAATTATAGGGTGCACTAATACTGGAACGTAGTTTTAAGAATGGAACCAGACATGAAAAATGATAAGACCCTTGCCAGAGAAAACGCTATACGTCGCCGTTACGACCATCGGTGACTGCTGGTTGCACGACTAAAAATCACCGGCACAGAACTGATTCACGGCGACATATATTCATCACGGTGCACAGCATACGCCCAGTATACTGACCATCACACGAGACACAAACCAAAACTTTCACAAAATGCCTGCTTGTAGCAATGTTACTGTCGCCGGTGGGCACAATCTGGGCTCTCAAAAACCACAAGTGTCAGACGAATCGCCCCACCTCCATCAAGCTCCACCTCCATCAAAAGAAGTTTTCGGACGAATCGCTGCCTTATAACACGCTAGTCATACCCCATGACTCAGGGCCTATTTTAACATGTTAACTGGGGGGGCAAATGCCCCCGCACTCAACAGAATTGCCCCCCTAGTCGTCGAGATTTGCCCACTATAAAAATGGGCATAAAGGAACAGGGTGACAAACATACTACGTAACTACTGTGACTTGTTTTGCAATGGATGTCAAATGAGTCAGTCTGTAAGTAATGACCAGTGGTGTATCTAAGGGTGGGTCATATGGGTCATGACCCCTCACCGTCTTGGGGCCCGGGGACACCACAGGCCTGCCAGGGGCACCACCGGCCTGTCAGGGGCACCACAGGCCTGTTGGGAGCACCATCAACCTAGCAAGAGCACCATAGGTCTGCCAGGGGCACCACAGACCTGCCAGGGACCCCACCGGCCTCGCACGGGCACCACCTTGGGCCTGTCAGGGGTACCACCACAGGCCCGCCAGGGGCACCATAGGCCTGCCAGAGGCACCATAGGCCTAGCAAGGGCGCCACGGACCTGTCAGGGGCACCAGAGGCCTAGTATGGACACCACATGCCTGGCAGGGACACCACCGGCCTCGCAGGGACTGGGACACCTTGGGCCTGTTAGTGGCACCACGTGCCTGTCGGGGACACTCCAGGCTTGTCAGGAGCACCACAGTCCTTTCAGGGCCCAGGGGCACCACCGGCCTCACGTGGACACCACCGGCCTCGCAAAGGCATCATGGGCCTGTCAGGGGCACCACGGGCCTGTCGTTGGAACTTCAGGCTTGTCAGGGGCACCACAGTTCTTTCAGATGCACCGGCGGCCTAGCACCATGGCACCATGTTTGGCCGAGGTCGCGATTCGGCGTATGTCGCCTCGCATTAGCCGCGCGTTTGCAGTCTTTTCGTGGTTTCAAACGTTCAAACATGGGATATGATGTTGCTCCCATGCATTAGGGTGGGTGTCAAGATCACCGGAAGGTCAGGTCAGATCATTTACCTTTGATGACCTCGGTTCACATTTTCGAGTTTTATATGTTTCTAGGCTAGTTTTTGGAGCTGAATTCGAATTAAGCAACCATTTGACCATTTACGAAGTAGTTTTGGTGCCTTCGTAACATGTTACGAAGCTGTCAGAGGCGGTTGCCACCTACTACGAATACCCGGCAAAACCCTTACTGGTTGACCTGACCTGACCTGACCTGGCCTAAATGCATGAAGACATCATCTATGATCATAACTAACATGATATTCGTGATCAGCACCCCGAAAAACCATAGCAGCCACTCTTTACGACGCTCTAACAGGCCAAGTTCCTTGGCATGACTCTTGACTGCCGACTCACATACCGAAGTCACATAAAGTGTCTCCGTGACAGATGTCTTAAAGCTCTTGACATTCTGAAGTGTGTCGCTCGCATGTCCTACGGCGCTGACCGTAGTACGCTACTCCTTCTTTATCGGTCTCTGGTGCGGTCCCGTCTGGACTATGGATCTTTTATCTATGACAACGCTGCATCCTCATCCAAGCTTATCCTTGACACTGTCCACCACGCAGCGATTCGCATTGCGACTGGTGCTTTCCGAACTACTCCTGTCGTCAGCTTGTTAGCTGAGGCGAACGAGCCCCCTCTGGCCTTACGAAGGCAGATGTTGGGCATGCGATACGCCATCAAACTTCGTCAGTTCCCTTCCCATCCTGCTCACGGACCGGCTTTCTCCAGGTCGCTCTTAGCAGTCTTTGATGGCGACGAGAGGAGCCGCTCTCGAGTTTTCTGCACCCGAACGGCCGATCTCCTCCGAGATTGTGGCCTAAGCACTCGGGACATCATGCGAGTTGTTATCCTGCCTGAACCGCCTTGGAGGTTATCTGTCCCCTCTGTGGACCTAACCCTATCAGGCACACGGAAAGACCAAATTCTGCCGCTGGCCTTCAAGGCGAAGGCATTGGAACATATTGAATCATATTCAGGCCATGCCGTGGCATACACCGATGGGTCCAAGTCGGACCTCGGTGCTGGCTGTGCCTTCGTCTGCGGCGACGCTGTGCGATGTTTTACTTTACCTAAACATGCATCCGTTTTTACCTGCGAATTGGTCGCCGTCCTCAAACTTTTGTGTTTTATCCAGATTCATCCCGCTCGGTCATATCTTGTCCTCTCCGACTCATTGAGCGGACTCCAGTCCTTGACACAATTCTATCCACTTGACCCCCTCGTACAGGAGATTCTTCTCCGTTTGACGGCTCTCGACCGAGAGGGTACCTCAGTGACTTTTTGCTGGATTCCTAGCCATGTTGGTATAGCTGGCAATGAGCGGGCGGACCGTGCTGCGAACCATGCGGCGCGGCAGCCCTGCTCCCGCCGGTTCCCTCTACCGGCCAGGGACTTTTTCCCTGCGGTGAGCTCATTCTTCCGCGGAAAGTGGCAGGAGGATTGGAGCAAATGTCAGACAAACAAGCTGCTACGCATCAAACCGGGTTTGGCAACCTGGTTGTCTGCGTCGCGCAAGTCGCGTCGAGAGGAGGTTATCCTCTGTCGGCTTCGCACAGGGCACACTTTCGGTACCCATGGACACCTTATTGGCGTCGGCCCAAGACCTGTTTGTGCGAGATGTGGCGACAGACTTTCCGTCCGACACGTTTTTCTGGAGTGTCCGAGACTGGAAGCTGAGCGGCTGAAGTTTCTGGGCCTGCGCGGAGCCCAGCTTTCTTTGAGAGCAGTCTTAGGTGACGAGTCCTCTTTGCTAGACTCTTCTCGTCTCTTTTCGTTTATTGCGGCCTCCGGCCTTCAGGTGATTTTTAACGCCCGACACTGAGGAAGTTAAATAAGAAATGGGCGCGATATAGCCTCGCAGCTGGTGCGCCCTGTCACTCCAAATCATCATCACGCTCTAACAGGTCCCGATTTTCCCGACTTTTGGGTCAATGACCTGACCTGGAAGGTCAACCGATGACCTAGGACCTTAAAATTGGGTATAATCGGCTTCCTTTCATCACGGGCAACACGGTCGTTTTTTCCGCGAAGCTCTAGCTCGATCAGGGGCGAAACGGCAAGGGGGAGGGTTCAACGGACCCCCCCCCCCCTATACGCTCGCTACTGGAAACACCAATACGGGCGAGGGTTAACCCGCGCCCCACTGGGGGGGGGGGCTATTTATAGCCCCCTCCCGTTTTTCTGCAATAACTTCCAAACCGCTTGACGTATCGACGCCAAACTTTCAGTACCTTCGGCTGCATCAATTTGACACCTTGTGTCAAAATTTGAACTTCGTAGCTACCATAGGTCGGCCGGAAATGACGTCAGAGTGACGTCATGTTCGTCCGATTTCGACGCAAAACATTGAACCACGGCAATCGCTCCCAAGAGCTCAGTTTTTAAGCTAGATCCAATTTCTTTGCATGAAAGGACTCAGAATTGACCGCGCTATCAAACTGCTATCTCGAATTTTCAAAATTTTGAAAATTTCGAAAATTTTATTTAATAATATTCAAAATTTATATTTTTATATTTTTTTCAAAAAGTTTTTGACTTTTCGAAAAAACCGGAATATATGTGACAGAACGCATGATTATGACTAACTCTAGCAAGTTTTAGCTAAATACCTTCAAAAATGGCCAAGTTATACGCATTATTGCAAAAAAATTCACAATTATTAATTTTTCAAATCACTTTTTCAGTACGTATTTGACATCGTACACCAATATAAATGGCACCATCGTGTTCCTGAGCTCAAACTGCATCCAATAGACACCTTTTTTGTTGAAAAATTTTAACTTCAAAATTTGACCTTTTTTTACCTGAAAGTGACCTGATCTAAGCTAGATTCGACTCAAAATGACCTCGAATGACACAGACGACATCAAATTCGAAATCTATGGCCTAAATGGACCATAAAACATGTGTCACGTGACCGACGCATGATATAATATTTTCGTGACCTGTGATGACCTGACCCTGACCTGAAAATCAAAGTACAAGTTTGGTACCCTCAAGGTATCTAGAGCATCTGTTCACGAGTGTGGAAATCAAAAATGAACCTGATCTGACTTGTAAGACGGCGGCCAGAACCCAAAATGTGAACAAGCCAAAGTGCTAATAATTTTTACTTTGACCTGACCTGTGACGTCATCGGTGACCTCGAGGTCAATGAAATTAGGTTTCGCTCGACAGTTTTTCCGGGGCTATCAGACGCCGTTTGAATTTTGACGATCGGCCCAGTAGTTTCGGAGTTAGGAGGGGGGGGCTATGAATAGCCCCCCCCCCCCCCCAGTAGGGCGTGTTATACACAGACCTTAGTGGGGCGCGGGTTAATGGATTATTAAAGACAATTTTCCAGGTTGCCCCCCAGTCAAATTCCCTTAAAATAGGCTCTGCCATGACTCATCTACATAGAGGATACCTCCGATATGACCTTCTGAACTCGCGCTGGAACAGGCCCCGTCTTGGTGATGCCCAACACCATGAGGTCTATGAAGATCGTGATGTTCTTCAAAGCCGCCGGCCGCTTCTGCGCGAACACATAGAGCGCCGCCGCCATAACGAGGACGACCTCCAGTCGGCTGGTGACCACCGCACAGCGGACTCCCTCTATGTTGTATTATGGTCCAACCCCCGCACGGCTGCTGGCCGCGCCTGCGCGCGCCCCTGCCGCCGCCACCGCTGGCCGCCCCGGCTCCGTGCCTGTGAGCGCCTCTGCCGCCGCCAGCTGACTGTGGGCGCCGAGCGGCATGACTGGCGCGGGCGACTAGGCGCGGCGCTCGCCATACTTGTTATCTTTTTGGACACTCTTTCGGCCTGAGCGTATCGCAGTAAATAAATCGCGTTTTTCATTGATTGTGTGCTCTTTCACTCAAACGAACCAAAACATAACACTCTACACTTAGCATGAAACTGCCGCCGTCCTCTTCGATGGAGATGGGACCGTAGGCCGCCGACAAAAGGCCCCACGAAGAATCCAGAGCGGATAACAGTTTGTCCAGCGGATCCCCTGGGAACAGAGAGAACACACATGAACAACAGCCCAAACCATACGGGAATGAACAACATCTGAATGGTTACGGGATATCCTAGCACCCCCGGTCCGGCACGGGTTAAGTAATCAGTGAACATTTAAAAGCAGTCAGTGTGTACAGCCGGGCCCGTTTGACTAGCTGACGTCACTCATGGCCTGGTGAAATATCGCCACACCTCGCAAGCACTTTCCCATACTGCAGAAAGATGCAGTGGCATAAAAAAAAACGAAATTACCCGAGAAGACGGGAAAATGAACCCACTCAGACAGGGGTTAATATCTTAGGGCCAAGTTTTACTATCATTAATCTGAATATTTTTTTAATAGAAAACCATGAACATCAGATTACAAATGCGGTAACGAATAGCTGGGCCGAGGTCAAGATAGGGTTAGGGATAGGGTTATAGGGCATACATAGGGTTATCATCCTTAGTAAGAGATGGGCCACCTCACCTCCGGTATCGGATCTCAGTTTGTCCAGCAGTTCGCGCATCGTCTCAATGTGCTCTTGTGGTGTTGCACCTTTTTCTGTTATCATGTCGAAATCTGTCCATACCTGAAAATAAAACAAAAAGTGTAAGCTGCAATGTCACAGTACTTGCAACCCATGCACTTCTACAAATACAAGAAATACAGTAGCATGCATACCTACACACAGAGTTCGTCCAGAGAAAGTCCGCCAACACCAGTAACAAGTTTTGCCTCCCATGCGAAAATTCAACGTACGGTTCTCCAGGGTATTAGTCGTTGGTCGCTCGGCGAGCGGGAGGGCAACCAGTTCCGCCCCTGTATCGCGTGCCCCCTTGCTCCGCCCAGTTACGCACGAGCGTACTCCACGCCGCGTAGTAGCGTGGGGAGGAGAGCGTTAGAATGGTGGCATGTGTAGAGGCTAGAACCGGTTTCCACCGCCATGCCACCGCCCAGCGACATGGAGCGGGGTCAGTGACCAGGGCGCAGGGAAAGGTCAGAGGTCAGCTATAACGTAGAGCTTTGTGTCTCCCTCCCCTCCGCGTGTAACGGCCGCACGACAGCGGCCGGCGGCCGATCAGGCTTGACATGTCAAGGTCACCCGCAGTCAACGGGCTCGGAGGGCTGGTCGAGTGCGCGTCCGTGGCTGACGACAGTCTCGACCATGTGCTATGGTGCCGATTAGTGATGTCAATTACGGAAAATCGGAATACCGATACCAAACCAAATACCAACCAAAACCGTGGAGAAAAACCGAAACCAAACCAACTTGGGAACATGAGGAAAATACCAACTTTTTACCGATTTCTTAGCCTCCTAAACATTAGCAAGGGTTCATGATACCAACAAAATACCAAACACATTAGCATTGAAATACCAAATACCGAGTTGGTATCGGTTTGGCATCGGTATACCAAAAAGTTTGTATCCGATTGACATCTCTAGTGCCGATAGACTAGGGTGGGTAATAAGCTTTTGTTCAGTGCAAATGGCTGCTCGGGTGCGTCATCTGATATGATGCTTTGTAATGTGTATGATACGTTTAAAACCTCGCTGGCAGTGGCCGAGAGAAGAAGAGGGGGCGGGGAGACGGGTGCCGCCTCCACATGTCTATTTGCTGCGAGAGCTGAAATTTTGCAAACCTGACCTTTGATTCCAGCCGAATTTGTATGACAGCAGCTGTATTTTAACCCTCGCTCATATTGGTGTTTTGCCAGCGTCTAGCATAAAGGGGAGGGGGTCCGTTGGACCCCTTTGCCGTTCAGACCCTGATCGAGCTAGAGCTTCGCGGAAAAAGAGCGTGTTGCCCGTGACGAGAGGAGGCCGTTGATACACAATTTTAAGGTCCTAGGTCATTTGTTGATAAGTCAATATATACTCAAAAGTCGGGAAAATCGGGACCTGTTAGAGCTTCTTAAAGTGAGGCTGTTATAAGGTTTTGCGGGGGTGCTGATCACGAATTTCAAGTTAACTTTTATCACAGATGATGTTTTCGTGCATCTAGTCCAGGTCGGGTCAGGTCAGGTCAGGTCACATGTTACGAGGAACCAAAACTACTTCGTAAATGCTCAAACGGTTTCTAAATGCGAAATCAACTCCAAAACCTACCCTAGAAACATGTAGAACTCGAAGCAGTGAACTAAGGTCATCAAAGGTCAGTGACCTGACTGACCTTCACGTGACCTTGATACCCACTAGAATCCATGGGATCAACATCCTTTCACATGTTTGATCGCTTAAAGCCACAAAAAGACAATAAACGCGCTCATAATGTGAGCCGAAATACGCCAAATCGCGATTCTGGCCAAGCATGGTCTCGGAAAACAGGTCACAAGTCAAAGGTCTTTTGAGTCAGGGTCATAATAATTTTAAGGGTAGGCGTAGGTAATATTGATTAACTTGAGGGTACTGAAAGTTTCGTCGCGAACAGCCGCTTTTTGCGCGAGTTATTTGCGAAAAACTGAGAGTGGGGCGTCTGTTCGACACCCTCTTACAAGTGCGAAGGTTAACCCGCGCACCGACGGGGGGCGGATATCCGCCCCCCCCCCCTGAGGTTTTTCGCGAATAGCGGGAAAACCGCGGCGCGTAGCGCCGCGAAATTTGGTATGACTATTCCCTTATCAATATTACACATGGTGTGCAAGTTTGAACCTCCTACCTTTCAAGGTCAGGTCACCAGGTCACTTTGAATGACCCAACCTTAAGTCACTTTTTTGCAACTTTGTCACCGTGCCAGAGCTACAGTAGATGTCGGAGGCCTTTGAAAATCGCAGGATGTTATTAGGTCATTAGTAGCTACAATTTGTATATCTCGGAATTTTGATATCGGTGACCTAAGGTCAGGTCAATTTCGCGACCTCCCCATTATAAGTCAATGGGGGAAAAATCAACTCCCTGTTTTTACCACTAAAACGGGTCGGAATGGCCCCATATACCATACATGACTTCATATACGATCAACCTTCACTACCTTGAGGTCTGTTTTGCTGTTGGGCAGCTGTGAGGTCATGTGACGTCAGTGTTCCAAAATTTGTCGATTTGGGTGGGAAACGACATCCAAATGAAATTCATTTTCCACTCTCACCACCAATTTTTAAGAACAATTTTTCACTCCCAGTCAAGAAAACCTAGATTTTTTACCTATAGAAAGAGCAATTGTGTGGATGCCCGGAATTAGCATCAAGCATCCTACACCTTAGAATAAAGTGCATGCTTTTTGTCGTTTTTCACTCTTTTTGGACTAATCGAATCAGCAGTTTTTCACTCTCTCCCCTCCTTTTGGTGGGTAATTTTCCCCTCTGACACCCAAGACAAAACTCAATTTTGGGACACTGTGTGACGTCATCAAAGGTCACCAAAGGTTTTTGGCCAATAACTCCGTACAGGAACAAGATACAGACGCGTGGATGGTCTCATTGTGTTCAGCTCGTCAAGACGCATCGAATGATATACATGATGACCTCGAGGTCACGTGACCTGAGGTCAACCTTTGACCTTGACCTTTCGAGGTCAACATATATATCATTCGATGCGGATTGACGAGAGGATCACGATGATGCCCTTAGTTTGTTCCTATCTTGACTAATTCGAAAGTTATTCGAGAAAAACTCTCTCCATATTTAGCGCCGCCATTTTGACTTTTTCGACCCCTGTGACGTCATCTTTGACCTGACCTGAAAATGACCTTAGTAAAAATTGTAGATCTTGACCGTGCGTATCCGATGCCGTTTACCGCTTGTCGCTATCTTGCTTCGTTCTCGAGATCTCAGGGGGGGGCGGTCATCCGCCCCCCCCCCCCCGTCGGTACTAAGTTGGCGCAGACCCCCGTCGGTGCGCGGGTTAAGGTCAGGCCGTTGACCAATGACGTCAAAAGTGAACCTCTGTAAGGTCCCCAAATGTTGCGACGTCGCAACACCCTTCGTGCCAGGGGACCTTTCACTGGGTAATGAAGCTTATATGATCTACACAATACTATCTCCTAGAGGCCTCACAACTTGAATGTAGTTATCTCGTATTTTTCTTAAGAGTCACCTGAAGTCAGGTCGGTCATGCAAGTTCACGATTATTAATCAATGGGGAAATATGAAAACTGTTATTTTGGCGCCGGGAGCCGTCTAAAGCTATCTCAAGCGCATTAATTCGTGATATTATATGTACAATCTTTACGAGCCCCAGCATTTACTTTTGCATTCTTGATCTTAGGCGACTTCATGTATGACGTCACTAAGGTCACAGGAGTTTTCACCAAAAAAGTCCCGATCAAATTGAGCTAGCGAGTCGGGAAGCCACCAAAGGACTTGTGAGGACCTACCGAATCAAATAAGCGATACGACCTCCTTGGGCCAGCTTCGTGGACTGAGTGGTTCTGCCCTGATCATGACCTGAGGTGAACACCTTAAATTGACCTCAACAAAAACAAAGCGTATACTATTCGACGCGCTTGAGCATGCAAAACTCGATGGTGCCATTACCTTGGCTCTGTGTCCACTATGGTGAAGTTGTTTACCAAAAACCGATCCCGCGACTTGGAGCACTTATTCTGACCTCAGAGTTTATCGTTTGACCTGAGACATTCAACTCGGGCACCAGCTGCTGCATCTCATACGACACACGCGCTCAGTTTTATCCGGAAGGCGCTAGCTCAATTAGGGGCGAAAAGACGGAGAGGGGTCGTAATCGCCCCCCCCCCCTCGGCCTGGGTATATGCAGAAAACCCAAAAGTCTGTTGAGGGTTAAGCACTGAAGTGATATATTATGATATGAGAAGATATAGGTCAAAACAAGTATGCACACGAGCGGGTGTGAATAAAATTATATTTGAGGTGCCTGCCTTTTTAATTATACATTCGATTTGCTTTAGTTATTGGTAAGAACAGAGGCAACCAAGAAGAGCGCCCCTGAAGAAAAGGTGGCGCACTTGACGGGTGCGATTTTAAGGTCTAAGGTCAGTCGGGGACCTCTAAGTTCGGGTCAAGCGCTCTATGTTAGGGGTAAAAGAATGGGGGCAAAAAAGCATCCCGATTTTGGCAGCATCGTCTTCGTCATGCTGTGTCACGGCACCTACCCACTCCCTCGCCCGCAATATAGTTCCCTTTTTGTATCAGTTCTGGCATAATCCCGCACATTATGCTGCATGTTGTTTGTCATGAAAAACAATGCATGTTCAGCTACGTTCTACGCAGTACGCACTAACCTAACCACCATCTCACCATCCATCACTATCCACCATCCCGTTCTGTGCTCCCTTCCACCCCACACGAATCAGCCGAGATACTAGTCAGTCGGGCTAGCGCTATCCTCCCCTCCCTTCCTGACTGCACAGGGCTGAAACCTAGAGCCGAGATTTCCCGACTCCCGAGTGCGACCTCTGATGCGTGTTTCTTTTTTCCAACCAAAGGAAGGCGCTGTACCCGAAGATGCTTCTTTGTAACCAAACCAAACAAAAACTAACATAACCTAACCTAACCTGACCTAACCTACAACCTACAAACCTACAACCTAACCTACAACCTACAAACCTACAACCTAACCTACAAACCTACAACCTACAACCTACAAACCTAGGGGAGAGTGGGGAAAGATGCCCAGGGTTTGACTATGTCATATATTATTCGAAAATGACGATCGGAAAGCCAAAACTTGGAGTTTCAACGGAAGCTGACATCATTTTTCTCCAAAAATATCACACTTTCGTGCCTGAAACATGATAACTTTTTTTGCTATCAAGCATTTTCCTGAAGAAGTGAAAGGGGGCATCTTACCCCACAGGGTGGAAAAGACGCCCCCTGGCGTTGGGTAAGATGCCCCCTGCACTATAAGTGACAAAAATAGGCGCGTGAATCGCCTGAACGAATCAGTAGTCCCTTCGAGCCTGCAGTAGACACCAAACGTCATCGTAAGGGCCCTCAAAAGTAGTCGTAAGGGGCTTCAGAGGTCATCGTTAGGGCCATCATAGTCCAGCGTGGCCAAACAAGCCTCCGTGGTGGCGTTCGGAGACCACTGTGTGGCCCTTATAGGTCTTCATGATGCTTGAGGGCCCTCAAGCCCATCGTGGGGACCTCAGATGCCAGCGCGGCCCGTGGAGCCAACGTGGGAGCCCTCAAAGGATGTCGTGAGGGGCCCTGGAACCAATAATGGGGCCCACAGAGGCCGTCGTGAGGGCTCTCAGAGTTAGATGCCGCCCAAAAAGTCGCTGTGTGGGCCGAGAGACCGGCATGGGGAGCACCCGACCGTACTGGACTCTCAATAGTCCCAGATCGGCTTTTGTCTCTCATCACAAGTATGTAATAAATGATTTGACGGGCTGCTTGAAGGACAGCCTACGGATTTAGGGGGGCGTCTTTCCCCATCAGGACAGGGGGCATCTTACCCCAAGGTACCGAAGTAACATTAAATCAGCACAATTTGTTAGCCATAAAACTACACCCTGAAACAAACTGTTTGGGACACAGTACACGCATGTTAATGTATCACAACTATAGCAAGGGACGCAAAAATTATCTACCTTCTTTGATATTTGCAATGTTTTGACGCCAAAATATTTTTTGAAAGCAGCAAATAAAAAACATGCAATCGCCAGCCAGCCGTTGCCCAACTGAGCTTCGCAAATTTTTGTGCAGTTAACAAGGCAGGCTTCCGCTTTACGCTAAGAACATTAATTTCCAGGTTCGATTCTTTGTTTCCCCGCTAGAGGGGGTGGGGCGTCTTTCCCACCCTGGGCATCTTACCCCACTCTCCCCTACAACCTAACCTACAACGCGCCAAAAATTTCGACCGGCAGCGGGATTCGAACCCTAGTTATCAAACCATGAGGCGAGTACGCTAACCACTACACCACTCAGCCAGCTGAATGTCTCGAGGTGTAAGTCACTTTTGAATGACGCAATGGGATATTCTCCGTATAGCGCCTTCCTTTGGGTGGAAAAAAGAATTACGCACCTCTGACCCCACGCGGTCCGAAGGGTCAGCCGTTGCCTAAGGGCGCGCCGCCCGCCGGCCACCCGGATAGCCTCTGCTGAGTCTCCCTTTCATACACCGTTTACTACGCGCTCGATTCATTCATGATTCTGTGTTTCCGCGTTCCTCTCGTTAGATGGCTCTACTGATGTCATAGGCGATCCCAGGCAGATTGCGGCCAGAATACCCCAAACGGCAGAAAATGAGGTTTTTGGTCAATATCTCGGAAAGTATTTGGCATACAAGGATGCAATTTTACAATCTAGTGGTAAATGTGCATACACACAATTCGGGTTCATACTTATGCATTTGAACATAATATAGGACCAGATATATACAAAAAAGCAAAACCAACAAGACTTTTACTGGAGAACCGTACATACAGGTTCCAGTCACATCAGCTTGGTTTTGTACCATGGTGACTAGAGCAACGTAGTCGATATTCTGATTAATTACATATTCGACACAGAACGCCTGAATCAGCTGACCCATCGCCCAAGAAAGTCGGTCAAATAAGGCGTTCATGACCCCCATCCAATGATACAAACATACAGCACTGCACCCATTGTCTATAGGCTACAAGCTGGATGTCAGGTTATTAGTTGTCTAATGGGCTATTTATGTTAAGCATTTTCTTGTATTGCCCCGCAGGGGGCTGACCGTGGTCAGAGCTGCTGCTTAGCCGAGGTCATCTGTAGGACGTCCTAGTTCCTCCTCGGATGATGCCCGCCGTATGTTAACTGCATTGTGATGTGTGGTTTTCGCTGCCTTGTATGTGAATTTGACGATGGCCGAAGGCTACGTTGATGGGCACGCCTGTCTTGACTGTTGAGTGGATACTTTTGTGACGTGTTTGTCGTCATGGATGTCAATACATGAACATGATGCTCGGACTTATTTACTCGTCTGATTTGCGTTCACAATATTGTAATGTTCTTACCGCGATTCCAGTTAAAAAAATATTTTTTATGACCTGATGAATGGACATTGACCTGAAGTCTGGGAGCTCTGTAATAACAAAATTATCATATTATGTCTTTCGTTGCCTGCTTCCTTTCTCGCTTTTTTTGTAGGTATTACCAGCTTGGAAGTAGAATTCCTAACCATCGCGTGATTTCAAAATTAACCCCAGCCTGTAAGTCACCATTTTATTGTTTCAAAGTAGGCACTATCAGATCAGTTGCATTAAACAGGTCCGACCGGAAAATCGAGAGATTAAAAACTAGTATTGGGTCCGAGCTCCAACTTCCACTGTTTTGGCATTGCGAGAAGGTGCGAAAGGACCCATAAAGCATTGGAGTTTTGTTTATACCAATATCATTTGGCTACTTAGTGTGGGACCATTGCTAACTTTTAGGTGCCAGAAAGTGGAACATCAGAAAGTGCTCGTGTAGCTGGTAAGCAGACGACAGGGTTTCATTACGCATGCGGCACTGGTGCGATCAGTGGTGTAGGTAGGTACTATAGGCTCCTTCGATTAAGTTCCGGGGTCATTAGGGCTGACTTCCTCGTAACTTCGGGCTAGTTTCTCCCAAACCGTCTTCACTGAAATCGGGAGATCCCGCGCCGGGGCCTACCAGACGGCCGTAATAGAAAGTCGCCCGTCTCCGCAGCTCTCCGTGCACCTCTGACGCCATTATAACGTCACCCCGCCCGCTCCAGCCACTCTGCGCTCTCCGTGACTGGAGGATGACGTCACAGAGTGACGTGGCCAGCAGACGTGGCGGTGCGGCCGAGTCGGTTGGCCGCCCGTCCGACCGGTCTCAAGGTCAGGCGCTTCTCGACCCGCCGGCTGGGGGGCGGGTGAGCAGTCGTCTGCGTGCGGCGCCGAGTGTGAGAGGTGTGAGGTCTGTGAGAAGGGTGTGAGAGCAGCGTGAGCAGAGGGCCTGTGAGAGGGATGGCCGGAGAGACCCAGCCCAGGAAGAGGAAGATCAGGGAGAAAGGAAAAGGTGAGTCCGGGGGCGTGGCTTTGGGGGAGGGGGAGGGCGACGAAAGGAAACGTTGAGGGTTACGAACGGGTTGCAACTTTCGGGGTCTTGTGTCGGGCTTAGTTGTCTGATATGTGGCGGTTGCATTGTAAGTATTCGAATGATGATGTATTGAACGTGACATCGATTTCTACGTGATTTTATATGTTCCATGTTGTGTTTTGCTTTTCGATGTGATTTTTATAACGCCTCTTTAGCAACTCGATGCGAACGCCAATCAGCTCTCGCCTCCCTATATGGTTAATTACTTCGTACATAATTGACACGCTCCGCCTGTAGACAGCACAGCTCGATGGCCGCCTAACCAACCCGCCGAGCCAGTGTTACCTTTTTGTCCACGAGATGAAGTCTCCGGTCCCGGTTACCCAGCGTATCACCGATGTGGTGCACTTTTGACTGTCGCACAATTTGTGCAATGTTACGTTTTGTAAAATGTTTTTAACGTTCACCTGAACACCATAAACACGTGATGCTCAGTTGTAATAGCAGCGGGCTTTCGATTTGAACAGCTGCAGAACTCGGCAGGACTGTGGTAGTTCAGGTGTTTTCGTGCTCACATGTGTTCCATGTCCCTGTAAATGTATTTTGTCAGTTGAGTGGCAGCCTCTGCAGTATAGGTAATTGTCATGAAAGGCGCCTGCAACAGCTGCAATGGAGAGTGACGGTCATGATGGTCGGTCAGCTAGAAGCTCGCTGTACCTACTTTTTCATTAATTGATTGCTGTGGCATGCCCTTATAGGTATTTTTGGCGCTGTAACACAAGTTTGCGTACCTTACCTAGGTATAGCGTCAGCTCTCTGGATAATTAGGTATGAGGCTGAGCTCGAAACGAGACCCTTCAAAAATTCTAACGGAAAAATCTAGAGGGCTTAGAGTAGAGGTGGCAAAATGTGGACCCGGGGACCCGGTCCAAAGAACCAGTCTGGACCCATATGGGTCCAGACCGGTTCCTGGAAATTTTCTGACGGGTCCAACCGGGTCCTA
The DNA here is from genome assembly GCF_019059575.1 of Amphibalanus amphitrite. NCBI lineage: Eukaryota > Metazoa > Arthropoda > Thecostraca > Balanomorpha > Balanidae > Amphibalanus > Amphibalanus amphitrite. The sequence goes on along the minus strand of NW_024882832.1, from coordinate 64,014 downwards.
CCATGAACTATACATCTTGCACACTACACATTATTGCAAAATATGAAGTGAATGAAGTGAATGTTTCTTGGCACACAGTAGCTCTTGAGAATTCCCAGTGAGAAATAGGCTGTTTTAAATGATGCAACTAATGATACCTACAAGTAGTTTGAATTAATTGACTTTTGAGGAACGGGTCCAACTGGTTCCGGTTCCAACTAAGACCGGGTCCGACTGGTTTCAGAAATGTCCAGCCGGGTCTGGTTCGAGTCTGGTTCCCAAAATTTTCATCTTTTGCCACCTCTAGCTTAGAGGGTCTTGTGGCTTCAACCGCAGTGTCAGGTCGGGTCACTGGCTTATGAGTCATAATGTCATAGTTCTTCTACACTAGGTCGAAAAATTGTCGCAACTTCGCAACGCTTTCAGTGCTGAAATGAAATTTACAGGAACTCTAGAGTTTTCGAGTCCCCACAACATTTATGTCTGACTTTTTAAATGGGTCACCGGAGGTCAGGTTTGTCACTTGACGTCACAAGTATAGGTCAATGAAGGAAATATGAAGTTGCTATTTTGGCGGTGGAAAAGAGCTTATACTTCCTATCCCAACCTCAGGCAATGAAATTTTGATTTCATACGCTTCTTGCACGGTCCGGTGCTTGCATTGTTGAACTTGATGACGTCATATCGGTATGACTGTATCAACACGAGCAAGGTCATCGCCCATCGGATTAATTTTTCGTGAATAACTATCGATTAACTTGAGCTAGTGCGTCGAGAAAGCCACCATTTAAGTCGGCAAGACCTGGCCAATCGATTGGTGTCCAATATGACTTCATTCAACCAAGATTGTGACCTTAGTGACTTTGACCTGACCTTACCTGATATAAGCACCCTAAGTTGACCTCGCCCAAACAAAAGTATTCATGCTGCGAGCCTAGCCATGGTGAGCGAATTGGTTCCAAAAATTGTAACTCTGCGACCTTTTTTTTGGAAAAGTAATAAAAAAACGAACCCCTATTGTAGAGCACCCACTTGACAGTGACCTCATAGGTATTCAGTTTACTTGAAACCCTAACATCAGATATCACTTACCAGTCGCTGCGTCTCGTATTAGCGCTCTCACTCGTTTTTTTTTTCTGCGAGGCACTACCTGAATTAGGCGGATGATAGGGCGACTGAGGTCTACCACTTCCTCGGCCGGGCTAATGTAGAAAATGCTAGGCATTTGCTATAGAATCAAATGTCCTAAGTATTTTTACTAGCCACATTCACGGCCGCAGCATGTTTAATTCAACAACAAGCGGAGTTTGTTACGAATTCCCGTCGGCCGGCAAACTGTGAATTGCCTCCTGGTCATATCATAACTTGCATAACTCAGGGCGGCGCGGGCTGCCGGTTCGGCTACTGTATGTGTCGGACGGACCGGCTGCTGGCTACCAAGTGATGCCAGACGGTGATGCTACGCGAACCGTGTCCCATGCTGGCGAGGGAGGAGGTGCACAGACCGTGACGGAGCCTCCCCCTCCCCTCCCTTCCCCTCCCCCTCTCCTCTACTTCCTTCTATCACCGCTGTTCGGTTGGGCTGGGATGGACCGTTTCTGGTCCGGTGTCTGAGCAAATAAATTGCAAGTTATACGAGAAATGAAAAAAAAAACAGAAACAGGAATATGGTATCATAAGTTTTATTGAAACCCATTCCGATTCTGGTGTTCGTAAATGTTTTGACGTTTTGCAGTTTTCAGGGTGTTTCGCAGCTTAACGGGAGGGAGAGGGAAGAGGCGAATCAATCGAGGACGTCCATTTTATTTTTCTTGATGGTGTACTGTGGTACACTACCTACCGAATAAAGTTGTGCCATTCGCACCTATACAGTAATCGAGTTAAAGTGACCATCCCACCTTAACATTAGTTTTGAGTTGAGATAGCCAAATTGGTGGCCATGGCCTGCAAATACCGGTTTGGGCACTCACAACATCGGAAAATGCTTTAATTTGCAGATATGGAATTTCATACTTGCAGTTTTCGGATTCTAAGGGGCTAACGCATTGGAATGCCCCCTTGGAATTTGTGACGTCAGCGGAGATCTAACGATTTGAAATGTTTTACTAAAACTGTTGGTAGCACGCGGCGGTAGGTATATGCTGTTTTGCGCGCAACAAGTGCCGCACTTTCAAATAAAGTCGAGCTAGGAACAGCGGAGATCCCAAAAAGTAAGCAAAAGTGAAAGCTTAGTATTTTGAAAACCAGTGATTTTTTTCGGTGAAATTTAGCAGATATTCATTTTTCATCTTTCCAAACCAAGGGACATCACTTTTATGCTAATTCATTAACTTTTTTGAAGGTGGGAGGGTCCTTTTAATCGATTAAAGGTAGTGTGCCACCTTTGAAAGATTTCCCATTTTATTTTTCCTAGGATAAGAAGCTTCTGTTTTTACCTAATATCGCAAAAAAATCAAAAATGGGCCTGGAATAGTGCCTTTTTCGCCTAAAAGTTTTTCGGTTTTTAGATATGTATAACAACTGTAGTGGGCTCACCTGCAAACAGGCGTCGGGCAACAATCGCGAATGCGGCGCACTTGTGACAATAAGCAAAGGTCATTATAGTGTTACGACCATACGACGTACGGGAATGAGTTATCAGCTGTCTAATCGTAGACAACACAATGTTGAGCCTTAAACTGTAATCCCGTATTGGTATTGTTTCTTTTATTTGGCTGTCGAACATTATTTATGGTTTGAAATATGATTTTATGTAAAATAATTGATATGAAAAAGCCGTCTTATAAGTTATGACCCCATTTCACCACACGCAAGTGGCAGAAATGACAATGATCAGCTGACGCATTTTTCTTGACCGAAGTCAGAGCGCGCGGCCCGACGCACCACGCGTATTTGGAAATTCCGACCTCGACGAGCATCAGAAGCCACCTAACAGGCGTGTTCGAAACCGCAGGAGATGATGATGAACGGGTTTATCGAAACTTGATTGGATGAGCATATCGGTAATAGCGATTTCAGTGTGTGCATTTGTTGTTCATAGTGGTGTGAAATGTGGTTGGGGTACGACCGACAACCCGTCGGGGCGAATTTCGCACTGGGGTACTCAAAATTTGAAGAATTTAAGACGTTTCCATGAGTTTTGAAGGTATGGATAAGTTCTAAAAATCCGGTTCTCCTTATCTGGGCCATTAACTCCATACGGTCCAAGAAAGCTGGCACACTACCTTTAAGTAACTCAACCGAACTAGTTAATCGAGCTAATCGAGATAGCTCATCAATAACCAAGCAAACCGAATAACGCTCCAGAATGTCTCCTTCAGCCGTCTCATGGCTTCCTGTCGTTTCAGACGTCGGCAGTGACCACTCGGGTGATGAGGAGCTGGAAGACTCGCCCGCAGGGGGCGGCACATGCGCCTCGGCCGTGGTAGTACTGCTTCTCGTAGCGGGCGTCGGCGTCTTGGGGACGCTGGTCTACATTCAGAGCGGAGCCGTCTCCTACGGTGAGTTATCCATTGAACTGTGATCAATGGTTTGGATAGGATACGTCCGGAATAAATCGACCTTCAGTGGTTTCCTAAATGGAATAGGATGAGTACCGTACCTACCCAATCCTGAAACGATGGGTGCTTTTCATTTTCATGTTTGCGACAATACCGCGCAAGTTGCTTATGTTGTGGGTTTAGAAGCCCACACACACTATCAGAGGGCTGTGTGGAGCTCTGTGCGCTCTGACCCCGTGACCCAGACCCCGGTGACCTCTGATGACCTCTGATGACCTCTGATGACGTCTGCCCTCTGGTGTCACCAGGAGGCCCCCCGGCGCCTCAGCCACCGCCGGCCCGCCCTGCAGAGGTGGTGGTGGACCGCTCGGAGCCTTTGGACAGCTCCCAGCCGCCGCAGCCGCATGGCGGAGAGGGAGGCGAGGACACCGTCCTCGCTGCCACCACCGAGTCGGTCACCGCCGACGACCCGGCGCAGGTGGCGCCACCGGGCGACGAAAAGGGGTCGCCACCGTCGGGTGAGCACACGGCGGGACCGGGTGGAGCGCCGCCGCCGCCGCCGCCCCCTGGCCAGGAGTCGGGTGAAGTGCGGCTGGAGGGATCGGAGGAGGTGCCGCTGGATGCGCAGCTGGAACAGCCGGTCCGCAAGGAGGTGCGGGTCCGCCAGATGCTGCGCATCCACACACACGCGGACGGGAGCATTACAGAGGAGGTGGTGTCTGAGGAGCTTCTTCAGGTGAGACGTCGTAATCGACGCGTCGGTGGGGAATGTGGATGTGTGGAGAGAGGGAAAGCTGCAGGGGATGGGCTGTTCTGAGGTGGTGATGGATGGCATAGCTTTTAGCTTTTGATCGACCGAGGCCTAGTTAAGCTCTGTTCAGTTCCTGGGTCACTACAACAAACCAATTTTCGGGTTAAGGGTGTAAGAGCAGATATACATTCGTAGGAGTTATTGTACTTACAATGAGTTGTCGGCTTTCATACGGGTTTTGAAATTTGTTTTGATGTTACTCCCTAAATAAGAACTTGATTAAAATGTTATGGTCGCCTTGTACGTACTTCACCCTCCGTTTTCGCCTGTTTCAGCCGGGAGATGAGGGCTATGACGATCTCGGTAAAGGTGAGCAAACGAACCGTCAAGTTCAGTGTGTTTTTACAGTAATCCGAGACCATATGACCGGTTATTGTGGCGTTTCGTTTCTGACTTGGATGTGTTATTTAGTTGTGAATCTTCCGCCATTAACTACGTTGCTTACGACTATATAATCCTCTCTGAGTATGAAATATCGATGCAATGTGGTATAGTATGGATTGCTCTGGTGAGACTTCGCTTTTGCCTTTGTGACTGTACTGTATTCCAAATGCTGTATGCTGTATATTTATTTATGCTGTAAATTAGCATATGAACACACATTAAAGCAAATTCAAAAACGACCTTTCCGAAATCACACCTCGGTCAGACTGAGGGACACGATTCGCGCGCCGTCACAGCCCAGTGCACAGAGCACCATCCCAAGCTACCGCAGTCGCTTACACAATTCGCTCGTAGAACAGCATGTAAGCTTGCGCCTTGAGCACCTTGTCCAGAGTCACCTCTGTGACGTGCGTGTCACTCACGTAAAACCACCGCCCGGCCTCCGGCTGCGGCTCCGGCTCCGTCTCGGGCTCCGGGGCGGGCTGTTTTTGATCCGTCTGTGACTCCTGTGGCGCGGCGGCGGGGTCCTCGCCCTCCCCGTCTTCCCGACCCTCCTCTGCGGGCCTGACCGGGGACGGTCCGTCCGTGGTCTCCGGTCGGGTCTGCTCGGCGCGCTGCCTCGCCCGCTCACACGCCACGGCGAACGCGTCGGTGACGAGTGTGGTGAGTCGCGCAGGGTTGACGGTGAGCTGGTCGTGACGGCGGCGCACGCGCACGTAGGCTGTGTAGTGGCCGCTGGTCAGTCGACCGCTGTGCTCAACGACACCAGACAGCGAGTAGAGCACCCGCCGCTGGCCGGCCCGCATCTGAGGCAGGTCCTGGCTGATGGAGGAACAGAAGGGGGCCAGATCGAGCCGCTCGCCGATGCACGTGCCGGTTCACCTTCCGCAGGCTGAAGCTGCACACCTCGAACCGCTTCAGGTGGATGGTCAGCACCGGCGGCGGACTGTAGATGAGCAGCTGCTTGCTGGCGTTGCTGTATACTGTGCCGAGTTTCTTCTCAGCTGCTTTTTCAGCCGCCGTGAGCCGTTTGTTGCGCAGCTCGGTGCAGTTGTCGCAACCGAGCTTGTTGTTGCCGGTGAGCAGCTCGGGCGCCGTGTACTGGTTAAGGCAGGTGAGCAGGCTGCACTCGCCAGCGGCCGCCTCAATGGTGTGTCGTTTCGGGAACTAGCGACCCGCGGCCGGGCGCCACGGAGAGGTGCCCGCCATAGGGTTTTGGGGCTATTTTTTCACGTTTCGGTCTGAATCGTGAAAAGTATTGGTCGTAGCAAATATGTTCCCTGGTTTCTGAATTTTCAGCCCACGTGGAATGCGATAGGACCAGAGTCATTTTCGCACAGACAAAACTGTGCCCGCGTTTTTTGGTCAAAGTAAAAATGTTCAGCAGCTTTTAACACGTGGGCCGCCGCAAAACAGGGTACACCGGAGGACTTAAGATTCAATATCTCCTAAACCATCATAGATAGCAAATATGTTCCCTGGATCTATGTAGACAATACTTTAGAGAACACTTCAGGCCAAAAATTGTTTCTCGACGACTTACACTCAGCCCGCGTTTTTGGCTTAAATGCAATGCAACACGGCAGCCGACCTTTAGGGCTCAGTTAGCGAGTTTATTTTTTAGCGAGCACTTCGAGCATTTCAGCGTTCGATGAAATGACATATTTTTTCAACGCAGTCGTTTCTTCATTTGCATCTAAACGCGACCTATATGATAATGTGACGGTATCGTCACACTAGAACGTGTAATTCATCGTAATTTATAGGGCTAATTCTCGGCGCACAGCAGCAGACGGACACCGACTAACCCACCATCTAAAGGCAGTTTGGCGAAGCAGTATCGTGAATCACAGCCGCGAGATGTCCCTAGCGTAGAACACCGTCTGTTTACCCAGTTTAAATACGTGATGTTTGCCCTCTGTCAACCCCTCAGTCATGGGGCTGGGGTCGCGGATGAATGGGCGACCGCCCGCCGCGCGGGGATCAGGGGGCTGCTCCCCTGACCCGGACCGCCGCGGCGTGGGGACGGTCCCGCACTCGCGTGCCTCACGTCGCCGCCTCACACCGGTCAATTACGCTGGTTTTGAGGAACCGCCCATTGTGGTGGTGGATGATCCAACGCAGACCATGCCAGAAGTCAGAACCCCACTGAAGGGGTGTCACCCGTGTCAGCTGGCTCAGACCCATGATATCTCCATACCGAAAGCGACGTTCCAAAGAGCAATATGCCTACCTATAGTAGGTATTATTGATGTTTAATTCGAGAATGTATGCATGTAAGTACATACCTACATGATGTGTTAAAGTACTCCAACTGTACAACTTTGCCCTCTCAGCTCGAGGAATAACCTTTTTTACTTAAAAGACAGAGTTTTAGTGACTTCACATTCGCACTTACAGCGGGGTCGAACGGACCCCCTCCCGGTTTTCGCAAATAATTCGCGCAAAAAGCTGCCGATCGCGACAAAACTTTTACTACCCTCGGGCCTCGAGTTAACCAATTTTACACATACTGTTAAAATTTAATGACCCTGACCCCAATGACCTTTGACCTGTGGTCTGATTCTCGAGACCATGCGACCGGAATCGCGAATTGGCGTATGTCGGCTGACATTATCCGCGCAATAGGGTTGGGACCTATCTGCATGGTCTGTATGTTTTGGTAAAATAAGAAAGCTCAGAATTTTTAATGATTTAATTTAAAATCACTTTGTTAAAAAAATGCCTAGTTAGCTCAGAAATTAATTATTTGTGACTGAAAACAACTTGCTTCTGATTGGTCGGGCTAATCATGACGTCACATGTAGGTATATAACTGTCTGTATATTTGGCGCAGTTGAGACATACATTTTCTATGTATTTTCCTATGGTAAATCGGAGTGATTGGTCGTGTTTTCAGTGTCTCTTTATTTTGCGCTGGTATTGCGTGGCTAAGAAGCTTTATCAAGAATGACATATACTAAAATGTTCCTTAAATAATGGAGCTTCAATATCTGTGAGTTTAATTGGCAAGCGAAAACTGATTTCGCTGTTATTTTATCTGGAAATTACTCATTTTTTAGGTCAATATTCAAAATATTTTACGGGAACAAGTTGGCACTTCTCTTGATTTTTGCACTCAAATCGCGTGCGATTCAACTGTATTGGAACTTACAAAGAAGCTTGGTGATTAATTAACTGTGTTGTTATGGCACTGTTTGCAAAGCATGGATAATGAAACTGTGCCAAAGACTTAGCTACATAGCAATGCCTCAAGTAATACGCAGGAGGGACAGAATCCAGAGTCGGATCGAGAAGAATCGGTGCAAATGCTACGAGGACCAGGCAGCTCTGATACGATGGTTAGTCGTCTCACTCCATTAGACCAGCTGATTTCTGACAGCACCGACTCTGATGCAAACATGGAGCTCATCTTCCAAGCCAGAAACCAGTTCTTTGATGGAAGATGTGATGCTGCCTCTGTCTCTGCTTTGTTGGCCACTTTGGACGGGGCGGAGTTCCGCTCCTTGCGCCAGCGGCTATTCGCCTGTCATCCAGAAATAGTTCCTTCGTTTGCTGGCCGTTCCCTGATTAGGTGCAATACGGGGAGCTGTAATCAGGGAAGTAACTTTTCATATGAAAGGGGTGCAGGTGCACCCCCGTCCCCCATCTACTAAAAGTGCACCTCCATAGGCTAAGCGGCGCCCCACACGCCGCCCCACACCGATTAGCTCTAGAGCAGATGGCGAGGGTGATTTCCCGGCTACATTCCATCTCGGCGTCGTGATGCTTGTGGGCTTGGAAAGCGTCCAGTCGTATGTAGAGTAGTGTAGGGGTAGGGTTGAGTTCAATAAGGTCCTTACATTTGAAAGGTTTGAACAGCCCGCAATCAGCACAACATACCACAAGTTAAATAAAAAACTACCAAACTCCGCCCAACTAATATTAATAAACATTACAGCCAAACCAATGGCCTAAATAAAAATATATCTCAAATCCTAACAGTTATCGCGGGTGATGGCGCCATGAGTTGCTTTTATCCAAAACAGATGCAAATAAACATGTTTGTATGTCCTATGTATGTTTGTTTTAAAAACGTTGCAGCGGCGCTGGGAACTGCAGTCTTAGATCTGGGTATGTTTGGCATCTGCAACTCTTCATACACACATTAACCCTATTTCGGACGGGGAGGCCTTTCAGGATTTTCTTGTAAAATTGTCAAACGCCGCGAGGCATTCAGCTCATATTTGGTGACTTTTCCTAAATGCTCATTGCGCACATCTCAGCAAAAAAAAAAAAAAATGCCGGGTCAGGTCAGGTCAGGTAACCAGAGCGGGTTTGTTGACCTCACCTCAGAAAAGTTTGCAATCACGTCAGAGCTTGAGTTTTTCACGAAGTTATTTCCTCTTATCAAGTCTTCAAAACAGTACCTGCAGTATGTGTCGTTTGTATATCTCAGAATTTTTCATCTGTGACCTGAGGTTAGGTCAGAGTCGTGACCTTTACATTGCAAGCCTATGGAAAAATATTGAAATGCGACCTGCCTCGAGTTACGAGTAAGCCAGTCAAAACTACCCAATTCTTTAAGAATTATGACAAATTATCTTATCTGTAATGATCCAGGTGCCATTTACTGACAGGGGCACCGGAGAGGGTTATCTGAGGGCGGGATCATGTGAGGTGATATCTACCATACACCAGTATAGCGCCTTTTGGGGCGACTAACGGAGCGAGCGAGGGGGTGAGTCTTGCACGCGCGAAATTTCGAGGGGGGTACCTCCAACTGACTTGTGCACGGCACCCTACTGACCGGTTTTTAGCGATGTGCCAAATTTGAGCACAATCGGCCCAGCCGTTCTCGAGATCTGGGAGCGGCACCCTGCACGTGCGCACGTGCAAAATGGGTCCCAACTGACTTGTGCACGGCACCCTACTAACTGGTCCCCAACCGTGTACCAAATTTGAGCGTCATCGGTCCAGCCGTTCTCGAGATCTGGAAACGACCCCTGCACGTGCGCACGTGCAGCAGCACCCCAACTCTGGCACATGGATATGCAGTGCCTAGTGGGTGCCTACCTACATGCCAACTTTCAGCGCAATCGGCCAAGTAGTTACCGAGATATTGCAACAATTACAAAACTGACACCTCTTCGTTTTGCACGTGGCACGTGCATAAGGGGTCACCCACATGCATCGGGAATAGTCCAATACTTGGTAGAAGGAATGAAGCTACCCTACAAAAATTACCGCGTGTAAATCGGTCAAGTGGTTGCTGAGATATAAGCCTCGCAAAAGCGTCCGCACGGCCGGCCGGCCGGCCGGCCGGCCGCTCATACTCAGAAATTTCCGTTAATCTAAGGAAAGACTCCGCTCGCTTCGCTCGCTCCGTAATCAATGCTCACAATACTTATAGGCAATGCTTACAATACTGTTACAATACTTACGATGAGACACTCTGCCGTTACAGTTCTAACTTCGGTTTCGAAAACCAACGTTACACACATTCGCTGCCAGCATAACATGTATTATTTGACAGTAACAAAATATAATTGACATCTGAACCCCAAACGGACCGCCATCCACTCAAATTTTATAACCCTGACCGGTAAGGGGGCGAATGGAGGTCATCTCCTGGGCATTACACTCAGCCCTTGCACAAAATATCTCACCTCACAGTGATCATTACAACAATATCACCGACTTGATAGTGGATTTCAAAGTACTTGCATCAGCTCTTCTTGCTATTGCAGACGATCATCTCCTCAGGGTAATGTTGCTCGGGACATGAACGAAGATCTTTTTCGGAGTTTCATGAGTGCTACTGCAACAGCCTGGCATAAAACAGGACTTGTACGCTTTTCCCTGCACTTTGCCCTTCAGTATATCACAAAAGAATTGTTTAAAATCCATCTTACGCTTCTTTCACAGTCTCCCTTGCCACCGTAGTTGAAGTGCTGTTGCTGGTAAGTTAGGGCACGGTAGATAGAAATTACCTCGGCACTCAACGCCTTCAGTTATTTTTATGAAAAAGAACAAAGAAATTATTAATAAGATAAGAGAAAGGTTAACAGTTTAATTGTAAATTATGCCAAATACGTATTAGAAAGAGCTTTCGCTCTTCAGCATCTTCCGATTCACCATGTTTTGCATTTGAAAATTCGAGGTACACAAAATGTTTACCACGCGCTCAATGTTAAATGGGAACAGTACACGGCAGAGCATCAATTTTTGACACTGAACCTGCATCCGTGAATGATTTAGCATAATTTAAAGCTAAAAACAGCGCGAATGGCAGAGTGAAACAAACAGCCTCTTTCACCTATAGAAATAACATGTAACCGGTGGTGCGCCAGATGCGCCGTTATTTGTCAACCGCAGAAGGTGACATGTGACGTAACAGCATCAAGAGCGTCTTTTTCAAGAACGTTAAAAAATATGTTTTCTATCTGTCTTCCCCATTTCTCTCAGCATAATGACTTTATGAGGAAATTGTATGCACCATAAATTCTGCGAAAATAGTTTGATCATTTCTATACATTCTTAAAAAATCGAGTTCCCAACCCCATTTCCAATCTTTTTGTGGTGTGGGTTTCAAGGTCACGTGAAGGTCAGGTCAAGGTCATTGACCTTTGATGACCTTGCTTCACTTTTTCGAGTTTTACATGTTTCTAGGGTAGTTTCTGGAGCTGATTTCGAATTCCCATTTGAAGATTTATGAAGTAGTTTTGGTGACCTCGTAACATGCTGTCAGCTGTCAATGGTGGTCAACACCTGCTATGGATGGCTGGCAGGTCTCCTACTGGTTGACCTGACCTGACCTGACCCGACCTGGCCTAAATACATTAAGACATCATAGGTATGTGATCAAAACTAACATGAACTACGTGTTCAGCACCCCGCAAAATTCCTTTTTCAACCTCACTTTACGAACTTTCAGCAAGTCCCGATTTTCCCGATTTTTTGGTCATTGACCTGACCTGGAAGGCCAACCAATGACATAAATAAGAACATAAAATTGGGTATCATCGGCTTACTCTCGCCGCGGGCAACACGCTCGTTTTTCTGCGAAGCCCTAGCTCCATCAGAGGCCAAACGGTAAGGAGGGTTCAACGGACCCCCCTCCCCTATACGTTAGACGCTGGCAAACACGAATACGGGCGAGGGTTAAAACGAAGGAAAAATATTATTACGAGCGAACGGACCGCGCAAGCCAAGCGAAATCTTTTTAAGATAACGGAAGGATATCAGCATTTACATATTATAACGGCCCGGCCCAGCCTGTAACGCTTTTAAGAGGCATATATGTCATGCCTCAGTAACCGTTGCAGTGGTTGGGCTGATCGACCTGCCGCCCTTTTTGTGGAAAGCCTATTTCCTCTAGCCTGTAATTAATTGCTCTTAACCCTCGCCGGCACAGGCCATTTTGAGTCCTTCGACGGCACAAGGGGGGGGGGGGGGTTGGTACGACCCCCCTCGCGTTTGGCCCCTGATGGAGCTAGAGCTTCGCGAAAAAAACGAGCGTGTTGCCCGTCACGAGAGAAAGCCAATGATACCCAATTTTGAGGTCCTGGGTCAGCGGTTGACCTTCCAGGTCAGGTCAATGACCCAAAAATCGGAAATATCGGCACCTGTTAGAAAGTCGTTAAAGCGACCCTCCCACCTTCAAAAAAGTTTATGAATTGGCATGAAAGTGATGTCGCTCGGTTCAGAAAGAGCGAAAACGAATATCTACCAAATTTCACCGAAAAATATTCACCGGTTTTCAAGATATTAGACTTTTACTTTTGTTTACTTTTTTGGGATCTCCGCTGTTTCTAGCGACTTTATTTTAGAAGTGCGGCGTTTGCGGCAGATGTTGCGCGCAAATAGCATATACCACCGCGTGCTACAAAACGTTTTAGTCAAACATTTAAAAATCGTTAGATATTTGTGCTGACGTCACACATTCAGAGGGGTATTCCTAAGCATTAGCCCCTCTGAATCAAAATGCTGCAATTTTGAAATTCAATATTTCCGATTTAAGGCATTTCTCGATGTTGTGAGTGCCGAAACCGGTAATTGTGAGTCAGGGACCCCATTTTGGCTATCTCAACTCAAATCTAATGTTAAGGTGGGAGGGTCCCTTTAAGTGTGGCTGCTAAGCGCTCTTCCGGGGTGCTGATCACGAATATTGTGTTAGTTTTGAATACAGATCTGATGTCGTTAAGCGTTTAGACCATGGTCGGGTCAGATCATGTCAGGTCAACCGGTAGGGGTCGTGACGGGTATTCGTAGTACCTGTCATCCGCCTCTGACAGCTTCGTAACATGTTACGAAGGCACCAAAACTACTTTGTAAATGTTCAAAGGGTTGCTAAATTCGAATTCAGCTCCAAAAACTAGCCTAGAAACATGTAAAACTCGAAAAAGTGAACCGAGGTCACCAAAGGTCAATGACCTGACCTGACCTTCAGGTGACTTTGACACCCACCCTAATGCATGGGAGCAACATCAAATCACATGTTTGAACGTTTGAAACCACGAAAAGCTTGCAAAGGCGCGGCTAATGCGAGCCGACATACGCCGAATCGCGATTCCGGCCAAACATGGTCTCGGAAAAGAGGTCTCAGGTCAAAGGTCATTTGGGTCAGGGTCATGAAATTTTCAGGGTAGGTGTAAAATTAATCAATGCGAGGGTACTGAAAGTTTCGTGGCGATCGACCGCTTTTACGCGAGTTACTCGCGAAAAACCTTAGTGGTGCATCAACCCCCCCCCCCCCCCTGTGCCGGCGAGGGTTAATACATCTACATAGGGGAGACCCGGGAGGTATGGGCCGGTTTTGTGAAAAGGCAATTTTCTTCCAGTGGGAAGTGGCTAGACCCGGTTTTTCACTCTGTGTACGAGAAATTACCTTTCGCCTGCAAAGTGTGCCTGATATTAGGCATCTGGGATCAACTATTTTGTCTCGAGATAACTTTCATTAAATCATGCGCTTTTTCGATCCATCAAAATGCACCGGGAGATATGGGCCATGGCCCGGGAGCTATGGGCCGGTGCCCTTTTTCATATTCTTTTCTCGAACTGAGAACAATACTCGTAGCTGGTATCTACCTTGATCTCTCTTAGCCCTCGCCCGCACATGGGGGGGGGGGGGTGGTTGCCACCCCCCCAGGCAGTCTTTCTGCTCTGCACTCAACATTTGTAGAGCTAGAAGGCTGATTTTTCGTATAGCTGCTCGTCTATCCTTTCTTGATGTCCACTGAAAATTTCAAGTTTCTGTGATTTTTGGTTTCGGAGATATGACCTTGTTTTTCAGGTCATGTCATGACCCAAATGGCCAATTCTCAACATCTTGCGTTTGCCATGGGCCTTGTGAGCTTTTGACACCCTGATTTCGGCCTTTTTTGCCAGTATTACCTCCCACCTATCATGGAACATGTTGTTCGACGATGTACAGGGGTCAAGGTCAGGGTCAAGGTCAACCTAGGTCATCTAAGATAATTGCGTTTTAGGCAAGCTGAATTTACTTTTTGTGAAGTTTTTTGACTGCATTTTTGGTAAAAGCTTCTCAGATCATGATTTCATGTGATATGGACCCAAAAACAATCGGTGCACACATCAGTATACACACAGACACACACAGACATACAAACACATATAATTGACCTTGACCTAACTTGACCTGAAATGACCTCAGCAGCAAAATTCTGGTCGGATAGTGTGACAAAGAGGTTCTAGCTGGCTTGGCACCAGAAAACAGCATCGTTATCGGTATTTGATAAGCAGCGCACTTGATATCCAACGGTGACCCAAAACAGCAACATTTTTTAGTTTGACCTGACCTGGAAGGTCAATGACTGACCTGAGAAGGTAAAACTGGGTATCATTGGATTTGTCTCTTCCCAAAGAATCTTTTTGGTCTTTACTGCTAAGCTCTATCTCCAACAGGAACGAAATGGCGCGGGGGGTGGCAACCACCCCCCCCCCCATGTGCGTTCTAGGATGGGAAAATGGCATGTGCGGGCGAGGGTTAGAGCCAATGAACCGCATAAGCGGCCAACAGCTTACTTCATGGGGGTCACGTGGGCACTGATATGTATTTCGGTAAACTCAATGATTCTCCATTAAATAAGATAAATAATATTTTTTTTCGAATGAAATTTGTAGTTAAATTTTCGACCTTGCGCGAAAAAATAAAACTTATTGAAGAGGACATTAAAGGAAGGGTGCCACCTTTTGGACACAACGCAGTTTTTACAAGATTAGCCTCACATGAACCTAAAAACCGGCTTCACTTACCTATGCTCGAGACGGTCAGCATTGAATCCGCACGTGAAGTTATCATTTGCGAGTTTTGCTGCCAGCATTCGGGCAGGCAAAAATCTTCAGCACTATTACCTCGTCGTGTTAAGGGTATTTTATAAAACATGAAATCAGCAAAGGTATGTATAAAAGTTATACTTTTGAAGCATGTTTTATCATTTTGAAAGGGTATATTTTTTCTTTATGGTATACACTTAAGTTTTAAAATTTTAATTGGGAAGTTTTTCTAGTAAGTTGCATGAAGGGTGAAGGGTTCCATAGATCTCTTAAGCATTGTAAAGGAAAAACCTTTACTCGACTTATTTGATGTTCTTTAACTGTTGGCAAATATGGCCAACAGTTACCTACTTGGTTACCTACAACTTAGTTCAAATCATGTTATCTTCTTCCTTTTTATTTGTTCATCTTTTTGTCTCAGTTGCGCCATCAATGCAAATGGCAGAATGATATGTTGCCATGACAACAGGATATGCCAGCCGTCCTAGCTGCCACATCAAACGACCTTGAGTTGTAGTGGTGATATAAACAACGATCTTTTTTTTGGCCAATGTATTAAATGCAATGTTTCGGTTTTTTGTATATTGTGGACGCGCTAACCACGTCTAAAAATTCAAATAAGTAAAATAGATTCATAGAACAAAAATTTCGGAAGGTGGCACCCTTCCTTTAAATGAAAGCATCATTTTATTGATTTAGGATCAACGAGGGTGGGTGGCCCGAACCTCCCGGTTAGGAAGCCAGAATGTGCATAGCACCTGGGCTCATAATCTTGCAAGAAAGCTTCAAATTGTCTATCCAGTCTTAATTTGCATGCTTTAAACTTTATATTACCGATAGTCTGACATCATAAAACGAGCCTGGTTCAAAACTATCACGAATTTTAAATCATGCGCTTTTTCGATCCATCAAAATACACCGGGAGATATGGGCCATGGCCCGGGAGGTATGGGCCGGTGCCCTTTTTCATATTCTTTTCTCGATACTGAGAACAATACTCGTAGCTGGTATCTACCTTGATCTCTCTTAGAGCCAATGAACCGCATAAGCGGCCAACAGCTTACTTCATGGGGGTCACGTGGGCACTGATATGCATTTCGGTAAACGCAATGATTCTCCATTAAATAAGATAACTAATATTTTTTGTTCGAATGAAATTTGTAGTTAAATGTTCGACCTTGCGCGACAAAAATAAAACTTATTGAAGAGGACATTAAAATTTTATTGATTTAGGATCAACGGGGGTGGTTGGCCCGAACCTCCCGGTTAGGACGTCAGAATGTGCGTAGCATCTGGGCTCATAGGGGAAGTTGGGGGAACGCCGAATACTTTTTTTCTGACGCCCGTAGCACGCAAGGTAGACAACATAAGCTATTCTTGTTGGCGTCATTCGAGAGGCCAGTCTTTTGCCTTTCAAACATACCAGGCGCATTTGATGAATTCGCATACCGTTAAGCGCACAAACTAAAAATATCAAAGAAGTGACTTTTTCGGCGTTGCCCCGGACTGCGGGGAAAGCCGAAAATGGGAGAAATGATCTACGGGAATGCCGACATTGATGTTTTGCCACTTCATCTCAAACTTTATCCAGAATTTATCAAAGCTGACACGCGTTTTAAGAGCTTGAGGACGCTTGGTGCACACTGGAAGTTATAATTGTGTGATATAATAAGAAAATGCCAGGTAAATAATTCCTTATAGGTAACAGGCCGTTGTGTCGGTTGAAAGTGTAATTTGAGTGACTAAAAATTCGCGTTGCAATTCTACAGCAGTAAAGTCCACGTAGCGTGCTTTAACGTGCGTAATTGCACGTTTTCGGCATTACCCCAGCCAGCCATACTTTCATTTGCAGGCCCATAACTTTTCAACGTGCCGTATAAATTTCAAATAGGCAGCACACTTATGCAAAGACATGCTGAAGATTACTTGAGCGAATTGGCCAGACAAACGGTAGCATAATGAGTAAGAAATGCAGCTTCAAAGGCGCATGTAGTACAAGGAACGCGTACCTTGAAAACGCTCTTGGCGCCCTCACAGCCGAAGTATTCCGAATGACGACTCGTAACAAACATGCGATAATTGTAGTCACTTAAGCTTCAGAGCATCACTGACAGGTGGCATCCATGTCTTACGGTTTTCGAAATATCTCGAATTTCGGCTTTGCCCCAACTCCGGCATTGCCCCAACTTCCCCTAATCTTGCAAGAAAGCTTCAAATTGTCTATCCAGTCTTAATTTGCATGCTTTAAACTTTATATTACCGATGTTCTGACATCATAAAACGAGCCTGGTTCAAATTTATCACGAATTTTCTGTATGTACCGTATTTTACTCGAAGAGGGCAAAAACGCTTTATCACCGCTCATTGCCAAAGAAGACTGAGGCAAATTTTAGAAATCGCGTGGGTTGTATAACGGAATGGCTGCTACCCTTTTACGCGGCCAAATGTGTAAAAATACGCAACACTTCTTCAAAACTGCGATGGCCCATACCTCCAGGGGGCCCATACCTCCCGGGTCTCCCGGTGATCGTCGTGGCACGCAGGGGAGGAGCTTCCTGTACAGTTGGTGGGGCGGCGGTCCCACCAACTTGCCATTTTGCTCCACCAATAAGTGTTTTGCCCCACCATTTTAAGCTGATTTGCAGGACTTTGTTGCTTTTCAAATCAATCATTGAGGAGCTTTGGAATGTCTGTGTTATGCAAAATGTTACTTTGCCACGACAGGAATCTGGAATTGATTCAGTGTTCATTTTATTCAACTTGACAGTCGGACAGTGAAGGTTTGATGCCTTTTCGCCCCACCAACTTCCCCGGAAAAGCTCCACCTATGGTGGCACGTGTCACGCGAAAGCTGTTTTGTTGAAGTAGCACTTTTGAAAGACCTAAAACTTTCTAGTAGCCGGTCCCGTAGCTCAGTTGGTAGAGCGTTGGACTCCGCGTGGTGAGAGCACGCGTTCCCGGTTATAACAGTCCGGGTTCGAAGCGCGACGGGCGCTTGACATTTATGAGCCTCCTGACAGGTTGGTTGCGGTTGGTGGCAGGCCGTGGCCAGGCGAAGTCAGTGAGGGGACCGGCCGTGCGCGGCTATGTGCGCACGTTAAACTTTGGATTCTAAATTCTGCCATAGAATTGGAATTGCGCGATCGGAGGGTAGAGGGCAGTGTCACCGCAACAAGCTTCGCTTAGCGGTGGTTCTGTCCTTGTGAATCCTTCCTATCAAAAGGTTCGGACTAAATTTATAAAAAAAAAATCACAGATGATATCATTGGGCATTTAGACCAGGTCCGGTCAGGTCAGGTCAGGTCAACCAGTAGAGGTCGTGACGGGTATTCGTAATACGTGTCAACCGCCTCTGAGAGCTTTGTAACATGTTACGAAGGCACCAACACTACTTCGTAAATGTTCAAATGGTTGCTAAATTCGAATTCAGCTCCAAAAACTAGCCTAGAAACATGTAAAACTCGAAAAAGTGAACCGAGGTCACCAAAGGTCAATGACCTGACCTGACCTTCAGGTGACCTTGACACCCACTCTAATGCATGGGAGCAACATCAAATCACATGTTTGAACGTTTGAAACCACGAAAAGCTTGCAAACGCGCGGCTAATGCGAGCCGACATACGCCGAATCGCGATTCCAGCCAAACATGGTCTCGGAAAGTAGGTCACAGGTCAAAGGTCATTTGGGTCCATCTCATGAAATGTTCAGGGTAGGTGTAAAATTGATCAATGCGAGGGACTGAAAGTTTCGTCACGATCGGCCGCTTTTTACGCGAGTTGTTTATTCGCGAAAAAAAAACCTCCGGGGATGGTTGCATACCCCCCCCCCCCTGTGCCGGCGAGAGTTAAGCAGTAAGTTATGCCTTACGAAAAAGCACTTTTGGACAATTGACATGTTATTGAGACATGGAAGAGCAGTTAAAACAGCTGCAATGCGTCCAGTTTTACAATAGGCAATCGATTGGGATGCAACATGAGTTTTACCGGTCAGGTCATGAGCTCGACCTTAAAAAATGTTCATCTTTGGAGGTCAAATTACACACCATTCTACACCATTGGACGAGAGAGACATGATGCTAGCAGAACTGATTGTTTTTAATGCCTATGTACCCACAACAATGACAACAATGCACCGCTGGCGCTGGGCTACGCTTCGCTTGCGTTCCAGGACCGTAGTGACGTCACAGGAAGGGACGCGGGCGGACCGCTGATGATCCGCCCGCTGTCAAAGGGCGGGCTTGGGTTTGACGGGCGCACAATACGCGGCCGCGCGCGTGTTCCTGGAAGCGATAGCGAAGGCTCGGGCGTCGGAAGGGTTGGACGCTTTGACCCTCTCCAAGACCTCCCGCTGTTACTGCCAAGGTTACTGCTACTGAGAAGGAAAATAAGTAACGGTGGTATTCACACAGGCTTTTCACTAATTTCTGACGTTTCGCACGTGTCGTCAACAATCCGTCCCCTAGAGATAGGTACTTGCGCGAACACAGGTAACCGGACTGTTAGCTTGAAACGCCGCAAGGGAAAAACATTCTGCTCCATGGTATAATTTCTTCCACGTGTGACCGGTCTGGAGCCTTTTCGCATTAGATCGATGCGTGTTTTTATCGATATAGGATCTCCATCGATCTTAGAATTTGCGATCTGAATGATGGGGTGGAGCAAGATTAAAATGGGTCTGAGCCAGGACAGTAGAATCGGAGTTGGACCCAGAGTCACCAAAATCTTACCAACTCCGACTCCGGAGTAGATTCGACATCGCTAACTGAATGGTTCAAAGTCATATCTATAGGTATGACTCCGAAGCGGAAGCCAGTATGCCGAAAAATATCCGTTTTCACGACGGGCTTTCTGGCTAGTGGACTTATATAATATATGGACTAAATCTACAAAAAATCTCTTTTACAGCAAATATGTTCATACTTCATATCATGACTTTATTTTAGTGTTTTAACCCTCGCATGTCACGCATGTGTAGGGGTAGTTGGACAGGACCCGCCCCTTCGGTTTTTCGCGAATAATCTCACTCAAAAAGCGGACGATCGCGACGAAACTTTCAGTACCTACCCCAGAGTTGATAGATTTTACACATACCTAACTCTTTTTCTTTTATGACCTTGACCCCAATGACCTTTGACCCCTGACCTTTTTCTCGAGACCATGTTTGACCGAAATCGCGATTCAGCGTATTTCAGATCATATTATCAACGCGTTTCCAGTCTTTTTTTTTGTGTTGTAAACGTCCAGCATGTCAAATGTTGTTCGTCCCATGCATTACGGTGGGTGCCAAGGTCACGTAAGGGTCAGGTCAAGGTCATTGACCTTTGAGGACCTTGATTCACTTTTTTGAGTTTTACATGTTCCTAGCATCCGTTTGATCATTTACTTAGTAGTTTTAGTGCCTTCGTAACATGTTACGAAGCCGTCAGTGGTAGTTGACACCTACTATGGATAGCCGGCAGGACGCCTACTGGTTGACCTGACCTGAACTGACCCGAGCTAGCCTAAATGCATGAACTCATAATCTGTGATCAAAACTGACATAAAATACGTGATCGGCACCCCAAAAACTCCATAACAGCTTCACTTTATGAATTTCTAACAGGTCCCGAATTTATGCTTTTGCACCAATCTACATTGATAACTACAATCTGTTTTATTTTTTTATTCATTTATTTACTTGTTTACTTATTTATTTGCATAATCGCTAACAGAGCTATCTCCACTTGCAGGCGAAGTCAGGCTTAAAATCAGTTAAATGAAGAAAAAAAACAGCGTAACATAAAATAAAATACTGAGTAGGGGAAAATGGGGTAATTTGGCCGATGGTGTAAATTGACCGCCCCCACCTGTACGACGTCTGATAAAAGTGAATGAATTAACTCTAGTCCCTATTCATTCGTCATGGGTAGAACTAACTCGAGGACAAATGTCAAAATTTTCCCCTCGTAGCTTTGTTCACAATTAACCCGCGCCCGGGTGGGCAACTTCGCCATGGTGGGGGGCTTGTTTGGCCACATCAGATTACCTCAGAAAGAAAGCAAGCTAGAAAGACACAGTAAAAGCTATAGATAGCTCGCTGAAAGATCTTTCAGAATCATATAGGTCATTTTTGATCAGGTTATCGCTGAGGTCACTAGAGGTCACCAAAGATAAAAATTTTCACGATTGTTGTACCCGATTTTGACAACTTCTCACAAATCGGCGCATAAGTCGGGAACCAATAGGGCTACAGCATTGCGGAAAGAACGCATTCGATAGCTCTTTCAAAAGCCTTTCTGAAAAAAATGTTTCGGATTTGACCTAAGGTCAACGGTTTTGCCTCCAGAGAGCAAAAACTATCAAAATAGGACGTTTTTCGGAAAAGTTTCTGTGTCATAACTTTTAACTCCAAGCTTGCATGACGTTGATTTTACCGGCATCGCGTTTTTCTCGTCGGGATGCGTCGAATGAACTATATCTTGACCTGAAAAGGTCAACTTGAAAATTTGACCTCAGGTCAAATCACTGAAAAGGTCATGCTGCATGTCATTCGACTTCTTTTGCTGAACTGAACACATTTATGGTGTTTTCAGCGCTCTAGCATGTTTCTTTCTAAAGTTATTGTCAAAAAGCTGTTAGTAACGTTTCATGATCTGGGATGACCTCACGGGCATAATTGAAGTGGTCACAGGTACAATTTTCCGGTTCAGTGTGTCATGCTTACCTATGTCACGGTGTTTGAGGTTGTTTACGGCCAAACAAAGAGCATTTTAACTTTCCCCCATTGACTTATAATGGAGAGGTCGTAAAATTTAGTTGGTCACCGATATGAAACTTCCGAGATATATACTGATTTCCTCATGCAAAAGTTTGAAAGTTTGAAACGAGTTTCAAACTTCTGGGATGTACACTGTAGGAATGACAGAACCATAAAGTTTTTTAGAGGTATGGTTACTTAAGTTAACCTGGTGACCTGACCTTACGTGACCTGGGATCAAAATTTTCACACACCATGCGAAATTGATGTATGATAAGCTATACAAAGTTTCGTTGCACGCGCAAAAAACTGGCAGGTGTGGCCAAAACGCCCCCTCCTTCCAGGGGCGGATCCAGAAAATCTCCAAGGGAGGGGCCATTAGAAACCAGGAGGCCCCCCCCCCATAATCCCACCTGTTGGAGGCCCCATCTTCCCACTTGTTGGGCCCCCCCCAAAAAAAAAACTGCGTCTATTGAGCTTATCTAGCTGTTCAGGCAACATCTCAACATCTGTGCAGGCTTGGAGGCCCTCTGTGCAGGTTAGCAGGCCCTGTAAAAGTGGTCATCTCTGTGAGTATAAGAGACCTCCAAGTTATGAAAAGCTTTACCAATCTTCTAACAAAGAAGTCTTCTCAGCTAGTCTTCTAAGAAATAATTAAGTGGGTAGGTTAAAAAAAAAAACTCATCGGATTTCGGCCACTTTATTTTCAGGAGGCCCCCTTTTCAGCTTTTTAACTTTTTAACTTTTTATTTTATTTTTGAAAAAAAAATCGGCCAAGGGGGGGGGGGCCATGGCCCCCATGGCCCCCCCCTTGTATCCGCGCCTGCCTCCCTCCACCCCCGCCACTCGGGCGAAGGATAATACATATTATAAAGCGTGAATTTCTTTAGAAAATGGTAAGCTTTACTTCCTTCTTCAGTTCAAAAAGTTAACTATGATAGTTAACTTTTTGAACTGAAGAAGGAACGTTTCCGAAATATATTCATTGATTTTAGGCTAATTTTTTGGTTTGTTTAAAGATAGTGAGCATAAGGTTATTCTTCTACGAAGCTTTACTTCCGTTTAAAAAGTTGTAGGGGAAGTTGGGGCAATGCCGGAGTTGGGGCAAAGCCGATATTCGAGATATTTCGAAAACCGTAAGACATGGATGCCACCTGTCAGTGATGCTCTGAAGCTTAAGTGACTACCATTATCGCATGTTTGTTACGAGTCGTCATTGGGAATACTTCGACTGTGAGGGCGCCAAGAGCGTTTTCAAGGTACGTTTCCCTTGTACTACATGCGCCTTTGAAGCTGCATTTCTTACTCATTATGCTACCGTTTGTCTGGCCAATTCGGTCAAGTAATCTTTAGCATGTCTTTGCATAAGTGTGCTGCTTATTTGAAATTAATACAGCACGTTGAAAAGTTATGGGCCTGCAAATGAAAGTATGGCTGGCTGGGGTAATGCCGAAAACGTGCGATTACGCACGTGTTAAAAGCACGCTACGTGGACTTTACTGCTGTAGAATAGCAACGCGTATTTTTAGTCACACAAATTACACTTTCAACCGACACAACGGCCTGTTACCTATAAGGAATAACTTACCCGGCATTTTCTTATTATATCACACAATTAGGTATAACTTCCAGTGTGCACCGCGTCCTCAAGCTCTTAAAACGCGTGTCAGCTTTGATGAATTCTGGATAAAGTTTGAGATAAACTGGCAAAACATCAATGTCGGCATTCCCCGTAGATCATTTCTCCCATTTTCGGCTTTCCCGCAGTCCGGGGCAACGCCGAAAAAGTCACTTCTTTGATATTTTTAGTTTGTGCGCTTAACCCGCGCGGGGCTGGGGTCTCCAGCCGAACGCGCGGGGCTGGGGGGGGGGTAAATTTTACCCCCCCCCCCTGTTATCTCCCGAACTAATGGTCCGATTTGGAAAATTCAAACGCCAATCGAAAGCTCTCATCACGAACTATTAAAAACATGTACTTGATTTAAAGTTTGAGGTCAAGGTCAAGGTCAGGTCAAGGGTACAAATTGCAAGTTTCTACAGTATCGGCCTTGCACCGTAGTGGCCGAAGAATGGAGTCATGGACTGAGACTGATCGCCCAAAACGTGTTCATAGGCTACCAAGACAATATTCGTTGCATACAATATCATTCAGAGGTCAAGGTCAAGGTCAGGTCAGGTCAGGTCAGGTCAGGTCACCAAAAAACAAAATATAGAAAACGGCATGTGCGACACATGTTTTATGGGTCATTTTACTCATAGAATTCAATAGGCACACTCAATAAGTGATATGGACCACCTCTGGATGAATTTCAGGTCGAGGTCAGGTCAAGGTCAGGTCAAGTGAGGTCAAATTTTGAAATTGGTTGTTAAGGCCTAAAAAGGTGTCTATCTGATGCAGTTTTTCACGGCGAATCGAATGGTGCTATTTTTGTTTCCGTACGAGGTCTAGAACTTCCAAAAAAGTCATTTTTCAAAAAATTTGTGTGTCGTGACGTCATAAAATTTTGAATAACTCCCACATTTTTGAACCGATTCTTCTAAAATATGGTATGTAGGTGCACATAGACCACTTCTCTGACATATATTCCGGTTTTTTCGATAGACTTAAAATTTTGGATTTTATAATGATTTTCCCAAAAAAGTCAGTTTTTTTTAAAAATTTAGGCCAAAATCCAAAATTTTCAAAAAACCGAGATAGCCATTTGATAGACAAAGTAAAATTACGTATAACCTTTTTTGTTACGTCTTGATTCCTTTAAAAATGAAGATGTTAGCAGCGTTTGAACTTTTGCCGTTTTTGAGGCGAAAATGGCGAACATGACGTTACTAAAACGTCAATTTCTCAAAAATTTTCCGACGGATTTCGCTCAAATTTTCAGGGAACGTGTCAAATTGATGTAAGAAAAGGTACTGAAATTTTGGCGGCGCTGCGCGCCGCCGTTTTTGAGATATCGCAAAAATTCGCGAGGGGGTTAAAATTTACCCCCCCAGCCCCGCGCGGGTTAAGGGTATGCGAATTCATCAAATGCGCCTGGTATGTTTGAAAGGCAAAAGACTGGCCTCTCGAATGACGCCAACAAGAATAGCTTATGTTGTCTACCTTGCGTGCTACGGGCGTCAGAAAAAAAGTCTTCGGCGTTCCCCCAACTTCCCCTATTTCATGTAGTATTTGGGCTGTAAACGAATTCCGACGTTATAGCGCCATTCCTGGGGGTGATCAGCGGTTCCAAGAGCAATATTATCTAGTTCCGTACAGCCATGACTACTTTACTTAGACAACAATTTTCAGAATGGCAATGTGGGGTTATTTGGCCGGGACTAGCGGGCCAACTTGGCCGGTGCGCCCAAGGTCACTATGCTGGGACAGCCGAGTTGTCATGGTCAATTATACCATAAATGACATAATTCATGACCAACTTTAACTACATGGACCATTCATGCCTTATTTCCTATTGGGCAACTGTAAGGGCATGTGACGTCATCAAATGTTATTAAACGTTTTGTTTTGCTAATAACTCCGTACAGAAAAAGATACAGCCGCGCAAATGGTATTATTGTGTTCAGCTCGTCAAGGCGCATCGAACGATATACATGATGACCTTGAAGACACGTGACCTTGAGGTCAAGCGACCTAAGGTAACGTGACCTGAGGTCAACCCCTTGGACTATTTATGACTGATTTTTTTGGAAACTATGACCGCTGAGTCAACTTCCAAAATGCGTCAACTGCGTCATAGGACACACGTCATTGCTTAATCTGAAGCTGACTCGCCTATAACAAGAAATCCCGACCTCAAAGTAACACCGGCCAAAATGCCCCACACCCTGGCCAAATAACCCTGCTGGTGGGGCAATTTAGCCGCTTTGTAGACATTTGTAATACCTATACGCCACAACTTCAATATAAAAGTTACCCTATCATTTCAAGTTTACTGTCCAGTAAAACAAAATGAATGCGACACCTGCCAGCGTTGAGGAAATGCCGAAATATATCTTCAATTTTAAGTTACATCATTAAAAAAAAACGGCAAAATATCCCCATTCTTTCCTACCATAGTACCTATACGTTTAAACCTCGCCGGCCGAGGGGGACCCCCCATAAGGTTTTTCGCGATAACTCCAAACACACTGGCGATAAAGAGCTTTAACTTGGCATACCTGACCTTTGATTCAAGCCGGATCTTTTGACACCAACCGCATTTTCAGGTCAGGTCACTGAACTATGACGTCATAAGGAAACTTCTGCACGGTCGTCAGATGTCGCAACTTCGCAACGCCCTCACTGCCGGAGCCCAGAGTAGCTTTCACGCAGGGAAATGAAACTTGCATGATCTAATATCCATTACGAGTCTCATAACTTGTATGTCTCGGAATTTCCTAAAGGTCATATGAGGTCAGGCCGTTTTCGTGACCTCACCATTATGTCAATGGGGAAAAATGAAAACTGCTATTCTGGCGCCGGGAACGATCTCCAACTATCTCAAGTACACAGAATCGTGCTTTGATGCACTCCTTGCAAGGAAACATGCGTCAGTTTTGCAATTTTGACCTTGTGTGACGTCATTAGGGTCATATTAGTTTTTCGTCAATAACTCCCGAGCAATTTGAGCTAGCGAGTCGGGAAAGCAACCAATGGACTCAGGAAGACCTGCCAAATCGAATGATATGCGATATAACCTACTTCGACCAATGCCGTGACCTGGGGGCGCTGACCTGACCGTGACCTGAGGTCAACACCTTAAGTTGACCTCACCCAAACAAAAAGTATACCAGACGACGCGCCTGAGCGAGGCGAACACGATGCTGCTAAAATCGCGGCTCTGCGGCCGTTTTTTCTAAGCTATTCACCAAAAACGGAACCGTACCTTGGGGCACTTGACGGTTTCTCATCAATATAGTATTCATTCTGAGGGATTAAATATTTTTGTTAGTCCATGACAACTGCCAATAGCAATCCGCGCGTCTGAATTTTTTTGTCATTTTTCTTCTGAGCGTCGACATATTTAACGATATATTTATCAGCGTGTTGGAGTGGGCCATCACCGGCCATGTAATAAAATGAGTACTGTGTGGGAAGGGGTAATAATAAAAATATTGCCCTCTGTGACGCCACTGTAGCTCTCGGGCGACCAGTACAGTATGGCTACAGAGAAAGTCACTCAAACCCCCTGCCAGACCAACACCATCCATATAATATTCAGGTCGGTGGCGAAATAAAATTGACCGGGTACATCGTTGATGTCCTCGATAGCATGCAACTCGGCATCAATCTGCCTCATGGGGGCCAGGGCAGCCACCAGGTCCGGGGTCTCGGCGTCCTCAGTTCCCTGACGCAGGCTAAAACAGTGGATGAGCGTTTGGCTAGAAGGGGGCGGATAACTGATAAGCTCAACTGTCAAGTTAACCCGCACTGTGCTGATGGTCATAGTTTTCCGTGTCGTGCTGAGGGGGAGGGGCGTTTTCACACGTTTAACTCGGCTCCTGGGCCACGTGGTGACACGTGGTAAGTGGCATTCAAAACAGCGTTAAAAAATAATGAAGAAAATAGTTAATCGTTTTTTAAGCCAGGTGAAAGGTCAGGCCGCCAAAGGTCAAATTTTGCCTATGTCAACATTTTTTCTTCAAAAAGCGGCGCACAACTCGGGAACCAATAGAGCTACCCAGCCGATAACTCAAGAACCAATAGACGCAGCAAAACGGACGAGGAGGCAAACGAAAGAACGCGACGAGACACTTCCGATGAGTACCTGAAAGTTGAATTTCAAGGTCACAGGTCGGGTCAAGGTCAGGTCAAACACATGACATTGGGCTTTAAGTAGCATGGGTCCAAAACACTTCTGGTGACCTGACCTTTGACCTGCCCGAAAAAGTGACCTAAGTAATTTCGGCATCATTCCTTACGCTTTTTCGAACGTCGCTTTCCCCGTATCGCTACATGGCCCAGGAGCCGAGTTAAAAGGGGGTGTTCAAACACCCCCGCCCACCAGCAGGGCGTGTACCTAAAGGACCCCCAGCGGGGTGCGGGTTATGAAATGCATGCATCATGGTCATGAAGTAGTCACAAGAAATTGCCAAGATTCCGTTCAAGATTTTGGAAACCGTAGAACGATAGGTAATCAAAAATCGAAGATGGCAATTTGATTGTTCATGGTAGGTATTGGCAGTCCAATGACGTTTACGGCATGTCTGTTTGTGTCTATTCTGTGATTTTTTACCTATGTTTTTTTTTTTAACAACATGTGTCGTTTTTTGTCGAAAACTCAAATCATGACGTCACTAAAACCTCGATATCTCAAAGAAATTTGTACTGATTTTTTTCGAAACTGTCACAATAAACTTCTATCAATTCCCTACATATGTACCTGCCTACACAAAATTTGGCAAAAAAAAGCATCGTCCCTAATCCTATGCTAAAATTCTGCACCAGCAATATTCCAAAGGCCGCCGTCCACTGCGACGGAATTCCGTCCGGAGTCCGTCCGGAATGTCGCCGCACGCTGGCCGCATCCGGTCCGGATGCGGTCCGGATGCGGTCCGGATGCGGAGAGCTAATAAATGTTTCCTATCACTTATTACCAAATAAAATATTGCAAGTAACCAAGTAACTCAGCTGCTCCCGGGTCATACGCAGCGCCTCGCCGACTGAGCGTAGCCAGGCGACTAGCCAGCCCGTCACCGCAAGAACGGCGCTACCCCCCCCCCCCTCCCTCCTCCCGACCCCGTCCCCCGACCGGCGCGGCATTCCTCGGGCCACAATAGTGAGGCTCCCCTCCCTCAGCTGACCCGTCCTCAGGTGCGGTGTGGGTACACTGGACAAATACCTCTGCCGGGGCTGACGGGGTCCATGTTTGAACAAGGGATTAAGGGAAGCGTTCAAACATCTCAGACGGAGTTTTCGCCGAAACTACCAGCTAGCGCCATCCACCGGTGAACGGCGGTACTAAACTTCATTCGCTAGTTCCCGAAACGACACACCATCGGCGCCAGGGTGGTCAGCGCTCGACTGAGCCACTCACAGCGGCTCAGCGGCGGCGGCGGGCCGTCCGAGGGATCGGCCGCCGGTGAGGGGGTCCCCGTCCCTTCGGCCGGGGCAGACTCGGTTGGCGCGCAGGTCCCGCCGTTCGGCGCAGACTGGAGTTCGCCGCCGTCCGCCACCCCTGCCGTTGAGCTCTGGCCGTTCGCCACTGCCTCCGTCGGCACACCGCCCGGCACCTCACCGGGTGACGGCGACTGGCCCTCCCGCGGGGCCTCCTCGGCTGCCCTTCCGCAGTGACCGTTCGGAGCGCCCAGACTGTTCTCACGCGCCTCCACAGCCTCTCCGCAGTTCTCCGCCGGCACAGAGCTCTGCTTCTCCCCCACCTGGTCCGCTCCCGCCGTCCCCGGCGCACCGTTCGGGGCTTTGTCAGCACTCTCCCCGACCAGTGGCACCAGCCCGGCCGGCGCCGCGTCCGCCTCCACCGGTGACGACGGCCGGCCGTTCACCGTCAGCGGGCACGGCTCGTCCCCACACGAGTCCGCAGCGGCCGCGGCGCCGGCGCTGTCCACAATCAGCGCGCTGAGCCGCTCCGAGAGCTCCTCCGCGGCCAGGTCGGCCGGCGGGTCGGGGCTGACCGAGGCAGGCGGCTCGCCAGCCGGCGGGTCGGGGCTGACCGAGGCGGGCGGCTCGTCAGCCGGCGGGTCCGGACTGACTGAGGCCGGCGG
Organism: Amphibalanus amphitrite; assembly: GCF_019059575.1. Lineage (NCBI taxonomy): Eukaryota > Metazoa > Arthropoda > Thecostraca > Balanomorpha > Balanidae > Amphibalanus > Amphibalanus amphitrite. The sequence continues at coordinate 34,626 of NW_024882832.1, read as the reverse complement.
TTCGTTCAGCTCGTCTTCCGTCGAATCCCCACTGACCGAGGCCGGCGGCGGGTCGAGCTCCGACAGCAGGCTGAAGATGATATCTTCGGCGGCGGGCAGCGAGAGGTCGAGGAAGGGCTCCATGCGGTGTGTGCAGGCCATGCAGGCCTGACACACCACCAGGCTGACCAGCTGGCCGCTGAAGATGGAGTCGATGGTCGTATGCGATACCTGGTGGCCCAGCGCCTTGGCACGCGCCTTCATGTCGTCGGGTACTTCCTTGGGGTCGGCCTTGGCCGGCAGCCCCAGACCGAGCAGGATCTGCTTCTGGTGCCGCCGGAGATCCTCAAGCCGCGCCTGCTCCATGAGCGCTCGCAGCAGCTCGTGTGCGTCCTGCTGGTCGCAGCCCACAAACTGGGGCACCTTCAGGGCGATCTTTCTGAGCAGATGACTGGGGGAGACGGTGGAGCCGGTGCCCGTGATGTGCATCTTCTTGAGAAAGTCGCACAGCGAGGCGGTGATGGGCCCGCCCTCCGGCAGCACCAGCTCCATGGTCTCGCCGTCAGCGCTGACTGTGACCTTTCGTCCTGGGCGGCTGCTGATGTCTAGGTAGTGCATCAGGTAGTAGCACTGGCTCAGACACTGCAGCACCGAGTTCAGGTAACACGAGTTGCCCAGGTTGATCAGACCCTTGACCTTCGGAAGTGACTCGTTATCACAGTCCGCTTGAGCCTGTTTCTCCTTAGCGGAGGCGCCCTTGGAAGACTTGGGAGGCGGAGTGTCCTCCTTGGATGGCGTGGCCCCGGGACGTAGAGTTCCCTGCTTTTTCTTGACAAACTGCACAGCTGCGTGAAGTTTCTTATTACTCTTCAGTGACACTTTCTCGTTACATGTGAAACACCAGACGCCCCAGTCGGCGGCGGCATTGACGGCCAGCGTGTGCGAGTCGGAGCGCGGCGTGTTAAAGTGCTGCGTGGCGTGCCTCGCGCAACCCTGGTGGCCGCACTGCATGCACAGCCAGACGCCGTGCGGCAGCTGCGCGCCCGACGGCACCGACCGCTCCTCCCCATCCGCGGGTGCCGTGCACGGGGTCGGCACCTTCTTGTCGCAGGCGCCGATCCGCCGGTTCGACTTCAGCTGCCGCTTAATGTCAGCCAGACTGACGCTCTTGCCCACGTGCTGGCACATGCTTATACCATTGTTGGGAAGTCCCATGTTCAATGGATCCAGTATCTCCTGTTCTGCTGGTCTGGTCGTAGGAGACGTGGTGGTTGGTAGCTCCGGTGGGAGCTTTGCTTCGGTGCCAGTTGAGTTTGTGGGTGGCCATGGAAGTGATTTTGGCTCAATGTTGGCTCTGTGACTCGGCCTTACATTGACGCTCGCAAGTCGAACGGCTGTGGCGTTGCCGCGCACCACCGCCACAGACACGCGCTGCATGAGGCGTTCAAAGTCCCGTCGGTCTCCTGTGGTCTTCACAATACGGCGGCCGAGCTCCTTCAAGAAGGAGTAACTGTCCGGGCCGAGCGCTCCGGATGTCTCTACGGCGACAGGGCGGAACAGATAGCGTCGACTTATGTCGGCATAGCGATGGCGCTTACGCCTCTCGGCGACGGTTGCAGCTGAGCTCGCACGGGCCGCGGATGCCTTGACTGACGAAGCGCTGAACGTGTCGACGCAGGTAGCGTCCCAGACGAGGCACTTCCCTTCTGCATAGGGGAAGGTCGTCATGCCGTCAGGGCGACGTCCGTCTCCGCGGTCTAAGCCGGCCGGCTCGAGAACAGACGTCATTCCAGCGGTTGATAGTCCACGCTTGATGACGCTGTTGAGTTCCGCATGGCGTGGGAACCGGCCAGCACTCATCTGGCAGCACAGGCAGTGCAGGCCTCGCTCGTCAATGTCGGCTCCACAGCGGCAGCGGTGAGGAGCACATATATCTGCTCCCACCCGCAGGGCGACGGCCGTCCGCAGGGTGTCAGGGTCGAGCAGCGTGCCCACGCTGGCGGCTGGGAAGGCGTTCAGCCAGGCACCAGAGTGTGGTTGTGCGGCAGCTCGGAGTCGGGCTCGGTCAACATCGGTTTTGCTGTCTTCCAGCAGCCGTTCACTGATTCTTGCTGTCTCAGCTCGATCCCATTCTCTTTGGTAGCGCCGCCTGTGCGCTTCCGGTGGAGGCAAGCCTGTGCGACGCTCCCACTCTGAGATCAAGCACCTCGTTAGCTCACTGACGCGATTAGCGGCGGAGCCGTTAACCCGCGACCTGGTGGGGGGGGGGCTATTTTTTGCCCCCCCTCCAGACTTTTCGATATATCTCCAGAACCGCTGCGCCGATCGTCACCAAACTTTCAGTACCCTCCCGGACATCAATTTTACACATGGTGACCAAAAATTTTTCCAAAGGCTATGATAGGTTGGCCGGAAATGACGTCAGAGTGACGTCATGTTCTGCCGTTTTCGACCCAAAAAAGGGTTTCGCGGGAAGAGCTGTCAGGCCTATAGCTTTGCAAATACAGAAAAATGATAAGGACATGAAAGCTGTAGAATTGACAGGGCTACAAAACTGCTATCTCGGATTTTTGAAATGTTTGGATTTTGACCCCCAAAAATCAAAAAATAATTTTTTGGGATATAATGATCAAAAAATCCAAAAAGTTTTTTGAATTTCGCAAAAACCGGAATATATGTGATAGTCCTTACCGCCTTCCATCCACATACCAAATTTGAGATTGATACCTCTTTTTTGGCGAAGTTATAGCGAAAAAACTGTTCAAAATTGATGACGTCAAATTTTCAAACTCAATTTTTTAGCAATTCTAGACCCCGTAGCGCAAAACAAAGACCACCATTAGACTCCCCGTGACAAGCTGCATCGAATCAATACCCATTTTATGCAAAACTATCAACTTTAAAATTTGACCTTTTTTGGCCTGACCTTGACCTGACCTTGACCTGACCTTCACCAGAAAGTGACCTAAGCCGTACCTGATAGTCTTATAACCAACACCATTGAGTTGGAAATGAAAAATTGGCCATAAAACATGCATCACACAACCTTAGTAAAGTTGGGCTCATGTGACCTGACCTGTGACCCTTGGTGACCTGACCTGTGACCTGACCTGGTATTGTCAGTGACCTCTAATAGCAACATATCTACTAGGCAACTGACGCCCTATCGCTGATTCTCGACAAAATGCGTTTTCCTCGGTGTTATAGCGCATTCCCTAGAAGACCCGTGAACGGTGAAACATTTCATCTTTGACCTGACCTGTGACGTCATCGGTGACCCCGAGGTCAATGAAATTTGGTTTCCCTCGACAAATTTGACAGGCCTTTCGAACGCCGTTTGAATTTTGCGGATCCGTCCAGTAGTTTCGGAGATACGAGGGGGGGGGGGGGGCAAAAAATAGCCCCCCCCCCACCAGGTCGCGTTATAAACAGACCCCACCAGGGCGCGGGTTAATGGATGCGATCGTGTCAGCGGATGCTACTTGAGATGCGAGGTGAGCAGGAAGGGCAACGTCTGTTACTCTCCTTACGCCTAGCCCACCGAGGCTGATTGGCAATGTCGCTTGTCGCCATGAAATGTCACGCAGTTGGACGTTTGTGATCACTTCCATGCCACGGCGAACTGCTTCGTCAATCCTGTTGAGCAGGGCGGGGTGGCGGTAGGCTGGAGAGCTTCGAAGAAGGTACAACAGGCGAGGAAGGGACACGTAGTTCTTCAGTAGGAAGAACGCCTGATGTGCCTCGTCCAGAGCCTGAAGGCGCTTGATAAGCTTCTCTACCAGGAGCTGGCCTTGTAGAAGCGCACGTCTTGTTTGAGCGTCATGTACAGGCGCACCAAGCAGCTCTAACTCATCCACGGGGACTTCCCGGATGTCGGGAAGAACACTTTGCAGCATGTGCAGGGCGCTGAGCTTGGTATCGTCGGTGAAGCCTCCCAGGAAGGTGACTTCACACTTGCCTGCGTTTATGGCGAGCCCCACTTCGCTCATTTCTGCCTTCACTTGTTTGATACTGGAGATGACGTCAGATGGTGGGCCAGCCAGCGTTCCATCATCCAGGTACCAGGTGTTTATTTCTGTGTCTGGAGCCCTGGTGGCAGAATCCACTGTCAGAGAGAACAGCAGGGAGCTCAACGGATCGCCTTGCTGGACTCCTGTCTGAGAAAGGATTTTACTGTCGCCGATGAAAAGTGGCGCGGCGTTGTTGTAGCCCTGCCATACAAACGGGTATATCTCTGGCGCACGAGTTTTCACAGCTTCCAGCATCGCATCTCTGCGCACGGTGTTGAAGGCATTGGAGATGTCCAGCTTCACGATAACTCTGCTGTTTTCGGACGCTTCGCATTCGTCGATGTATGCTCTGGTGGCGTGTACTGCCGCCTCGCAGCCGTTCCTCGTGGCCACACCAAGCTGTACTGGTCGCAGCTGAGCTCCGATGGCCGCCGAGACGGCCGTGGCGGCGACCTTGCCTGCGATTCGGCGATACACACTGCCGACAGCGATGGGACGCAGGCCGCCGTCCTTCTTTCGAAGAGCAATCAGCGACGCGCCAAAGAAAGCTGGTGTTGCGCATTCCGGAAGACGGCCGCTGAGCGCCAAGTTCGTGAGCGCTGTCAGAGCTGTGAGTAGGCGAGCTCCAGCCTCGGCGGTGTGTTTAGTGAGGAGGGAGCGCAGGTGGGCGGGGCGAATCCCATCCAAACCTGCACTGGAGCTCGGCGGAAAGGAGTTGATCGCCTTCAAAACGTCGGCCTCGGAAGCCACTAACGGCACGTGGATGTCGTCAGGTGGCGGAACGTTTCGCAGGTCAGTGGGCGGTTCTGGGTGCTTTTCTGCTGTAAATGTACCCAGGACGCTGTATATCTATCCTGAGCTTGACGACTGTTAATGTTGGGTTTGTCTATAATATATTTCAGAGCCGGTGACTGCGGGGCCTATGGCTTGTTCCAGAGCCTCTGACAGTGTCTCTGAGTTATGATCTATCCCAGACTCTCTGACAGTGTCTCTGTTCTGTTCCAGAGCCGGTGACGGTAGCCGTCCACAGCGGTCCCGCCGAGCCGGCGTCTGTGGTGGTGTGTGTATTATCCCAGACTCTCTGACAGTGTCTCTTCCTGTTCCAGAGCCGGTGACTGTTGCGGTCCACAGCGGGCCCGCCGAGCCGGCGCCCACCGCCGTTCGACCCACCATAGCCATCACTGCCGACGAAAGCGACTAGAAATGTCCAAAGTGCGCTGTGAAGGATCGGCGCCTGATACCCAGTCGTTTGTCCAGCCTATAAGCGATGTAAGTCTACATCAGAGGGTGACGACTGGTGCAGGGTAGCTGTGGCTTAAAAAACTGCTCTCGTGAGGTAGAGCCTCGGTCAATCTCAGAGGTAGGGCTGACTGAAGCTGATACCTGTGCCCAGAGATCTGAAAACTGTTGTACTGTTACAAGATGTTGGGCTTGGCTTCTTCTTGAGCAGACTGTTACGCTTGTGATCGGAACATTTCCGGCAGCTATTCGTGTGTGATTCGAGATCCGTTCGATGCTACGATTGGACGGCACAAGACATGATGCTCCATAAAGACACTGAATTTATTCCAAATAGTGCATGCAACGTCTGAACAATGGTTAATTTTGAGCACAATATGATTTATATTTTACCGTCAAGAAGTGTTGCTTTTTTGCCCGGGTTCCTTATTTACAGTTTCTGTGAATAAGTTGCAGTCATTTCGCCGGACATTTCAGTAATCAACGCCAGTGTGAAATAGCTACGAACGAGATTGTTGGCTAATAAACCTGTTTTTATAAGAATTGTGTTCCTTTATGAAATAAGAAAGGAAGTCCCAACTCCCAACAACTCGAATAGTTACGTGTCAATCATGGATTGTGTCATGCGACATGGCCGTTCTGTAAAAAAGTAATGCATATTACAGAACACACCATGCAAGCGTTACCTGGAAGCAGCATGGCCTTTAAAGGAAATAGTTCACTTTTTAACATGGGTTTTGAACTGGAATAGCAGTTCCGTAGCTTGGGCTGAGACGAGCATAAATCAGGAGCTTTTACAGCCCAACGATCACCCTAGGCAAAGATATTCTATTTCTCGTCCCGAAAAAGGTGTCTTGCGTTGAGGATGTGTGCCTTGCATATATTTCCATCCAGTATGAAAAGAGCATGGGTCCCGAAAATTCTTCAGAAACTAGAGAAATTATCCACGAGAACTCTAAAGAAATTCTCGTACTGATCAATTAGGACATTCAGGGGAACATTATCAGATCGAGCAGATCGCCCAAATGCCGGTGGCTGCGATAATTTCTCTGTTTCTGAAGAATTTTCGGGACCCATGCTCTTTTCATACTGGATCGCGTGTGCCTTACAGAAACTGAAAAGTTCTTCCTATATCAAAATATAGAAAATAATATTTTGTTATAAAAAAGGTTTTATTTTCTTTGCTGATTATTTTGAACATAAAAAATCATAAATCCGTTGCAAAAAAAATAATTTCGTGAAAGTGAACTATTTCCTTTAAGGCAAACAATTCGATAACAACCATAGACCATAATCCACTCTACATAAGAAGTCGTCTTTGTCCAATATATCTTCACAATGCTGTAAGGATTTCGGTCACTCTGAACAAAAACGTTCGATGAATACTGTATTTAGCCGTCACACTGTCACTTCCAGTTCCAATCTCATTCCAAGCGGCAATACATTATGTCATAATTATCTCACGTCAGTTGGCATCTCAAGTTAATATTCACAGATGTGTACCAGCCTTGGTGTCACCCACTTCATTGTATGGTTGAGCATTATCAATCTCTCGTCACTAGACACCGTTCCTTCATACCTCGATGACTTTCAGCGCATTTCCAGACTTTCTCATAATCCCACGCTCCCTGCCCACATCATCCAGTCTGATCCCTCTCCCCTTTCATACGTGTCAGATTGTGCAAGGAAAGAAAATAACACATGTGTGCCTCAAAGATAGCGACAGCATCGCTCAGAACATGAGATAAATAGCATGAAATGTCTGGTATAGGTACCGATATCAAACCATGGCGGTATGATCACACACGCAAATATCTGTGTAAAGAACATACCATTACTTACCTAACATTAGAAAACATTTCACAAAGAATGCGATGAAAAGTAGAACAATATTCACAGGCGATCCGTTTGAAGTGCAACGGAAAAACAAAATTTGATTCGCAATCCTGCGAAATTCATTGTCAAATAGGCACTATGCCGGGACATGAAGAAAAGTATCGTGGAGACTGCAACGCCTTTAGAAACATATCGGAAACTGCAACGGAGCGACTTATCACAGAAAGACAACACTACGCGTCGGCAGGGGCGACAGAAGCATCAGCAGCAGCAGCAGCAGCAGCAGTAGCAGAAGCGGGGAAAGGGAGAGGGAGACAGCCATCTATTGACACTCTCAGACATCCTATTTCTTCTTGCGCAGCAACTCGCCGTGTCCGGCGGCGCCCAGATCCCTCCACAGACTGAGGTCAAGCCGGGGCAGAGTGGCGCACGGCACCAGCGGGTTACTGCCGGAGATAGAGGGGAGAGAGGGAGAGATCAGAGGCGGAGGGAGGGAGGTTGCGCTCACAGGCATCGGGTAACGCACTAGCCCGTGGGATTAAACTGCATGGCGCAGGGGATTGATAATAATAAACACAGTCGAACTTTTTGGTGCAGCTATTACAAACAAGTATGCTTCAAGAAACGGATATCTATGACATAGGTATGCAAAGTGACGTAATATCGTCAGTTTCGAATAATTTTATTTCTAAGTAATTATGCTTGAAAAGAACTTTTCTCAAATGTTCGTTACAGTTTTGATTACGAGGTCAACTCACATTTCTGGATCAGACAGGACCATCACATAAGGCTGAATGTGGTCGATGTGGTCCGAATTGTCACAAATGATGCTGCTCAGCTTCATCTTCTTGATCTCCCCAATTTGTTCTGCGAAAAAGTTCTTATGTCAGTCGAATACCAAACCCGAGCTATGAGACCTATTTCGTTAACAAATAAAGTATAAATACAAATACAAAATGCCGAGTTTAACATGATAAAACATGTCATCAGCTTCCTCATTCCGCAATGAGTCGGGTTTACTCCGACTCACAAGCCATCACCTCTATCACAACAAAGTGACAAGTGATCACATCTGTCCCTCACCTGGCGTGAAGGCGCTGGGGAAGCCATGGTTTTCGTACCAGAACCGGTCGCCGTAGCGCAGTGTCCTGAACTGCTCGCCGATCAAACAGCCCAGCGTGGGACCGACCATGGAGCCGGCCAGCGGCCGCTCAGAGATCGCCCCCGACCATAGGTCGATGTGGTCCGGGTGGCTGCCGGAGGTGCAGGTGCGGTCAGCGAAAAAGGAGAACAGGGTGTGTCTTGTTTATGTTAAATTGCGTAAATCAACAGGGACAGCTCTATATAACTAACAGGAACATTTCCCACTGACAGCCGAAGTCATTTGTTATGGCGATTTGATATGAGGCTGTGTGGCATGATCAACACTTACTGAAATAGAGAATACATCTTCAAACTTTTCAATCACACCAAACATGGCAGGCGGCAGCTAGCGACATGCGGCTACAAACTACCCAGAATGCCTCACGGCGCTGACCTGTAGATGGCCCGGTAGCCCAGAGCCGTGTCATTGACCATGAGGTCGTGCAGCTGACTGAAGTCTGTGATGCGCGGCAGTCCGCAGTACTCGCGGTAGTCGTTGTAGCCGGGGATGCCGTGCTCGCGACCCCGCTGCATGTTGATAGCGGCCAGGTCCATGCCGAACCGGTTCTCGGGCATTTGGAACAGGTGGTTGGTCACCTGAGGGTATCGGGGTCACAAGGTCACAGTCCCGTCTTCGGGGGAGGGGGGGGGGGGTCGGTGTCAGCGGGTCATGGCCGCTATGTTTGAGATTCCCGAGCCAGCTTGTAATAAGAAAGCGAGCACATATTATCGAAGGGCATGCAAAATCATGTTCTTGACTTACAGCTTATATATCACTTATATGTAAAAAGAAAATGTATCTATCATATAACCGTCAAACTTTATTGAACCTCATTCACATCAGTTTTCCCTCATATAAAATGCCAGAACGAAAGTTTAGAAAGCAAATAACTCCGCCCCCAGATAACGAAAAATTATCAGCATGTTACCGTTCAAGTCATTAAAAGACAAGATCGTGGCAGGTAAAGAAAAGCGAACATCTTTTGTTATCACTGACATAGTTATCAGGCCAGATACTATTGTTTTACGCAAAGCGACAGAAGCGACAGCTGGCAAAGTTTGGTTTTTGCCGGCCTGCGGACGCAACCGGTTAGTTTTTGGCCGTCCACCACACTGATACCAACGTCCGCGATGGACGCTCGTCATAAACAGGGCCGGGGGGGGGGGGGGGGGGGCAGTTTTTACTGTGACCGGGCGGGACACACGTCGCTCTCTCTTGATTCAATGCAGCACAATGCACAGTCATACAATAGCTTATACACTGTGACACTGGCGACCCAGCAGAAGGTGACGAAACGGTGCAGAGTGCCATATGCTATGACATCATGCAAGCCACCAAAAAATAAAAATGACAAAAATATAGATGCTTTTTTCAGTATTATGCAAACATGTGCCCAATTTTGCTTTTATGCATTTGCTATAAGCATAAGTTGCGGAAACATCTACTTTTTTGCGAAAATATCTACTGCAAGTAACTATGTACAATGTATGTACTAGGGTTGACTATTAAGTAATGGAAGTGCCTTAAGCAATTAAACATTTTTGCACGTGCACACATTTTTTGGGTGTCATTTCATGCGCCGATGTTTTTTCTATCCAATGGTGAAGACCACATGTCCTTAGCTACTTTTTGCTATAAGCTATCGTCGTTTTCCCAAGAGACCACCCGAACCTGTGGCGCACCACCTGGCAATGGCCAAAACCGCGCGCCAGCGCCGAGTGTAAGGTCATTAGTGCTCAGTTTGTCGTAGGGAAACGGCCTACCAAGATCAGAAAATTTCTTTTGTAAGTGTATGGAGCGACGCAGCCTCCCCACAGACGATATGTAGGTGGTTTCATCGGTTTGAGAAAGAAAGCACCGATCAGTCTTCTGGCGGCGTTCCAGGAGTGGGTCAAGACGAGGCTGGAACGGTGTGTGATGCTTGAAGGCGATAATGTGGAGTAGTGTATGCTGTCGTTTATCGTGCCTATGTGTATTTTTTGATGAAAATATAGCAATTGTCCATTGTGTAGCCATAACAATAAGCCAATAAGCTCTGATGACCTCGCGGTGGCGCTTGGCGCGCGAATTTGGCCATTGCCAGACTCCTTTTTCATGGTGCGCCGCAGGTTCGGGTGGTCTCTTGGGAAAACGACGATAGCTTGGAGCAAGAAGTAGCTAAGGACATGTGGTCTTCACCATTGAATAGAAAAAACATCGGCGCATGAAATGACACCCAAAAAATATGTGCACGTGCAATAACGTTTAATTGCTTAGGGCACTTCCATTACTTAATAGTCAACCCTAGTACATATCATGGAAGGAATGAATCGCAATACGAATGTGAATGTTCTCTTGCCTTCACTTCCTCCCTCGAATATTGTGGGCTGTTCTTACCTCCTGTGTGACCAGGTTGTCCATGGCCTGGGCGACCTGGTTGATGAGCCCCATGACGTACTGGTCGATGAAGCCGCCCCGGTACATGTCGTAAGGCTGGCGCAGCAGCTCGCTCAGTCGACGGGAGCCTATCGGAGGGGGAGAGGGTGGGGGTCAGGGGGTTAGATGGGTATCGGATGTGGAGGGGTGGGGGTTAGGGGGTTAGATGAGTGTCGGAGGGGGAAGGGTGGATTTGTGAGTTACATGCGTCTGTCGGAAGGAAGCACGAAAATTGTAGCGAAAACATGAGCAACGTTTTGAAAGTCGGCCTGTCCTTAGCGAAAGATTTTACGGGTTTATTAATTTTCGTGTAAGATTTTAAGTCAAACGGCCGGGAGCTCAGCATTTATTTTGGAACACATCGTTCATGTGGAGACGACAGAAAGACAATGATGACAACTTTTAACATAAATAAAAAATAAAATTACCTACTGAAACAGTAGCGGTTGATAAGCACCGTGAGGGTAAACAGTAAATACCGATCACCAGCAGCCCCCCTCCCCCGCCGCTCCCTCATGTCACGCCAGTCCTGTGCAGTCTGCACGGGTGTTGTCCCCCTCCGTGGTATGCGCCGACTTTCCGTGACTGTCCCACGAGGTCACGGTCACGACTCACCGATGTATTTTCTGCTCACCGACCAGCGCTCGACCACGGCCGGCAGCAGCGAATGGCCGAACCGGAATGTAGCCGTGGCAAACGATAGAGCCGTGCTGCCCTCCAGCGTGGGGTCGTACTTGTAGCCCTGTGGTGGGGAGGAGGGGTGGAAAGGTAACATTACGAGGGTTGTACTGGAAGAGGAGTGGATAGTGGTAGTGGCTTGCAAATGCTGACTCACGTCACCATGAAATATTGTTCCCAAGATAAATTTAGGGTAGACCGGGGCAAGTCGCCCCGCCGAGGTAAAACGCCTCACCGATGTTTCTCGGAACTGGCAAGGTTCTGGGGAAACATCTTCTCTTCTATAAAACGTGCACTACACAATCATTATATGAGCAGACTGGAAATAAATTGTGATGACTCTTTAGGGAAATATAGCCAAAAATGTGTTTTTAGAGTGATTTTTATGTTTTGTTGTCAGATTATGCATCATGGCGTTCTTTTATCGTCCACATCAGGTTAACGACTTTTATGTATTTTGAACAACTATTGTCTAACGCTTATAATGCCGGGTTGGTTCGTGTTAAATTATGTCTTCCTGGAGTGCAAGGCGTTGCTCTCTGACCGAACTACGTGATGGGGTAAAACGCCCCAGTAGGTCGCGGGGCAAAAAGCCCCATGGGGCGTTTTACCTCATGTGTTGTTCGGACTACCCACTTCCTAATGTTCGGTAGCTGGCGAACGGTATGTTTCTGTGCATTTATTTTTACTTTTCTCAGCAACTGGATGGCAAAGGAAGTATTTTGTTAACATTTGCATTGCAATAATTTATTATTTGGCCTTATGAGGCAGGTGAAAAACCTGCTCATACAATAGTGTCGTAGCTGAACACCTGATAGGATGGAAGGTGCTAACTTCAGTGCCATGCCTCTAGAGTATGTGGCTTCTTGCCCCAGGTCGTGGGGCGTTTTGCCCTGGGGTTGGGGCAAAACGCCCTATTTGCAGTTGCTTCACAAATCACAAACCACTTCCTAGCTGGGAGTCCGATCCATAAGTGAATGAATTTGAGGGGTGGAATTTAAAGTAAAATGTCCAAAGAACGCATTGAGCACAAATTTGGCCTTCCAGGTTATGTGGGACAAAAGTTATGTAGCAAAATAAATTATCTGGGGCGTCTTGCCCAATGCCCCAGGCTACCCTACTAGATCATTGATTATTTGTGACAAGTTTTCCCGTATTGCAGGTATCATGGAAAGAATAGGTATAGGAGCACAAATGTCATATTCGGCCCCTCACCCATTTCCATTACCTTTCCTAGGATGAGGCTCTCGCGTTCCATGACCTCCCTGCCCAGCACCATCGGCAGAAACTCGTTGTATGTGATGTGCTGGCACAGAGCCGCCATGATCATTTTGGTCTCCTGAAAACAAATCAGCGCTTCGTCAGCAATTAGAACTGAAAACGCCGAAATCACTTTCCTGGCCCACGCATCGGAAAAAGGTCCTTGCCGCAGTTCCAGGCTCCAGGCCAGTTAAGCTAAAGAGGGATAATGCACAGGTCTGAAGGACCTCTGTGCCCCCTGGTCCAAATCTGATGTAGCGTGTAAGCATCGAATGACAACCCAGTATCATCTACCCCAAATAACAGCACTCTGACCTGATACAGGCTTCCCAAAACGGTTTAACACCCCCTCTATCCCACCTGGTAAAGGGTCTGGTCGTCCCAGTACGGTTTAACACTACACTGTGCCCCCTCTCTCCCACCTGGTACAGGGTCTGGTCATCCCAGTGTGGTTCAACACACTGTGCCCCCTCTATCCCACCTGGTTAAGGGTCTGGTCGTCCCAGTTCTGTTTAACACTACACTGTGCCCCTCTCTCCCACCTGGTAAAGGGTCTGGTCGTCCAGTACGGTTTAACACTACACTGTGTCCCTCTATCCCACCTGGTAAAGGGTCTGGTCGTCCCAGTACGGTTCAACACCCTGTGTCCCATCCCACCTGGTAAAGGGTCTGGTCGTCCAGTACGGTTTAACATTACACTGTGCCCCTCTCTCCCACCTGGTAAAGGGTCTGGTCGTCCCAGTGCGGGTTGATGATCGACAGCTCGGTAGCGATCCGGTTGTGGTCCCTGACGAAGTACGTCTGGATTGTGGCCAGTACCAGCTGTTCGTTTACTCGGTTATCGCCTGGGGGCAAAGATGTCGTTAGGTGAATATTAAGCGATACTTATCCAGCATACGAGCTGGCATACTTTGATATTCGGGCAAACACAGCTGCCGTCGTGCTTTGGACATAAACAATGCTGCTAAATGGCAAGAGTTTGCATTTAGAAAAAAAAACTACACTACCTACTGATTTACACTGAAACATGTTTGACCTTTACTCGTAGAATAGCACTAATGTCATGTCATCCTCATCATTGCCAAAACCAGCATATCAGTACCAGACCTAGCACCCTGTACCTGCGTCGAAGCAGAAGATGTCATTGGAGGGCCGAATGCAGCCCTCGTCGGGCGCGTGCAGGTTGGGCGGCAGCAGGTCCTTGAGGCCGAGCTCGCGGAACACGGGCAGCGTCTTCAGCAGACCGCCCTGGTAGGTTCGCATGCGGCGGGCAGTTTCCTCGTCTGAGCCGTACACGAACGAGGCGTCCAGGTAGGAGGTGACCGTGTTGATGGGGTCACGGGGGCCTGCGGAGGCGCACAGGTCACGTGGTTAGTCAGGTCACGGGGTCCTGGGGAGGCGCACAGATCACGTGGTAAGTCGGGCAGTCGGGTCACGGGTGTCTTCAAAAGGAGAGGTACACGTCACCCATACATTTGAGCAAGTCAAGACTGGATGTCAAGCAAGGTGACATTTCTTGCGCAAACAGTTTTGCAGATGTTTTTTTTATAGTACTTTGAGACCATCCATTAGATCACAACTAAGTAATCACCTACATACATTGCATAGCATCGGAGCCTTTCTCACCTAGTTTGCAGTGGTTATGCACGCCGGCCAGCGAGCGGATCAGGTTCATACAGCGCTGTCCGTAGAGGCCGTAGAACTCGTCCTCCGCCGGGATGACAATGGGGTAGCAGAGCGGATTGTCGGCGTGACGCGGGTCGTTACAGCAGTCGGGCATCTTGGGTCGACCGTTACGGCCTGAAAAGGCGGCCGTCACGGCGGTGTTACGTCACGGGGTGTTACGTTACAATGTGTTACATCACACTGGTTATGTTTTTCATGATGGCGGCACACTGTATTTATCATTACAATGATACATCACACGTCAGTTCGTTTCAAACAGTTTGCAAACGTTTGCATATAGCGGTCAGCTGATTTATTCCTCATATGAAAAGCGTTATTGAATTGTTAGCCGAAGAAATCGGCTTAAAAGAAATATACTACATAGCAATCTGGGTAACTCCAGCCAAATTGCAGCAGCCAGTCCGACCATCCATACTCTATAGGTAATTTAGAGACAGGGGTATTGCTATAAAAAAGGAAGTGAACCGTTCAAATCGGTAGCGATAGCGGCTAATGAGGAAAGCAGTGGGCGGGCGTGGAAGCATCTAGCTCCGGCCTTGCTAGGGTCATAGACTCCTGGCAACTCTGAGATAATACCATCAGACAGATACAGGTCAATGGCGTCGGACCTTGTGTTTTAGTGCTGTCAGACACCTACGAGTAACAGCACCTTTTTAGTGCTGCACAAAAACTGACATATACTTTGTGCAGAATGATATTCGTATCAAGAAATAACCATTTGCAAGCATGTTTTGTGATATAGAATAATAGCCTGTTAACAATTCAGGTAAGTCGGAAAGCGTTCCGTCTTCAGTTACTTAACCCTCGCCCGCACATGGGGGGGGGGGGGTTGCCACCCCCCAGGCAGTCTTTCTGCTCTGCACTCAGCATTTTTAGAGCTAGAAGGCTGATTTTTCGTATAGCTGCTCGTCTATCCTTTCTTGATGTCCACTGAAAATTTCAAGTTTCTGTGATTGTTGGTTTCGGAGATATGACTTTGTTTTTCAGGTCATGTCATGGCCCAAATGGCCAATTCTCAACATCTTGCGTTTGCCATGGGCCTTGTGAGCTTTTGACACCCTGATTTCGGCCTTTTTTGCCAGTCTTACCTCCCACCTATCATGGAACATGTTGTTCGACGATGTACAGGGGTCAAGGTCAGGGTCAAGGTCAACCTAGGTCATCTAAGATAATTGCGTTTTAGGCAAGCTGAATTTACTTTTTGTGAAGTTTTTTGACTGCATTTTTGGTAAAAGCTTCTCAGATCATGATTTCATGTGATATGGACCCCCAAAAACAATCGGTGCACACATCAGTATACACACAGACACACACAGACATACAAACACATATAATTGACCTTGACCTAACTTGACCTGAAATGACCTCAGCAGCAAAATTCTGGTCGGATAGTGTGACAAAGAGGTTCTAGCTGGCTTGGCACCAGAAAACAGCATCGTCATCGGTATTTGATAAGCAGCGCACTTGATATCCAACGGTGACCCAAAACAGCAACATTTTTTAGTTTGACCTGACCTGGAAGGTCAATGACTGACCTGAGAAGGTAAATCTGGGTATCATTGGATTCGTCTCTTCCCAAAGAATCTTTTTGGTGTTTACTGCTAAGCTCTATCTCCAACAGGAACGAAATGGCGCGGGGGTGGCACCCCCCCCCCCATGTGCGTTCTAGGATGGGAAAATGGCATGTGCGGGCGAGGGTTAAGAACAAAAAGCCGGCACATCAGCAGGCGATCAGCAGCGGATATGTATGTATGTAAGCCTGTCCAAGGACGGGTGTAGCCCCGATCACGGTCACAGGGGCCCCGAGGGAGCTCTGTCAGCCCCCCTGACAGTCGTGAGTGTCTCTCCGCGCCGTCGACCACACCCGGCCGCCGCCCGTAACGGCTATTCAGTCAGTCACGGAGTGGCGAAGGTCCCTCATTAGACCCGCAACGCTGTAATAATGACGCTGAAAGGCAGAACCGAGCAGCGAAGGGTAAGCGATGTATGTAAGCTCATAGCCTCTAAACTCTAAAAAAATATTTAACCCTATTCCTGGCGGGCTCCGCCGGGACAAGAAACTGGCGGGGGGGGGGGGGCGATTCGGCCCCCCCCTTCAGATCTCAAAAACTACACATCGCAGCGACAAACGGCGAACGGCGTTTGATAGGTCGTTTAAAGATCTACAACTTTTACTTAAAACATTTTCAGGTCAGGTCAATATTGAGGTCACCAGAGGTCATCAACGATAAAATGTTTTGGAATTAGTTACCTATATAACTTTTAAACTAAGAAACATAGAGACATAAAACCCATACATTTTTGTTGCTCTCGCCAAGGCGATGCGAAATAAGTATGTGATGACCTTCACAGGTCAATTTGAAATTTGACCTGAGGTCAAGGTCAGGTCATTCATCGATGAGGTTGTGGGGTATGGTCATGCTGCATACCAAACGACGCGCCTTGACCAGGCGAGCAGTTTGGTACCACTTACAACTTACAAGTCTTTAGCACCATCATGGCGTGATTTATTGACAGAAAAACGATTTATGGCGTCACATGACCTCAGATGACCTTTGCCGGTGCCCCTGTCAATTAGCGGCACCAGGATCATCACTGATGAGATAATCTTCCATAATACTGAAAGAACTGGGTGGTTTTGACTCGTTTACACGAAGCAGGAGGCGTTTCAATATTTTCCCATAGGCTTGCAATGTAAAGGTCACGAGTCTGGCGTGACCTCAGGTCACAGATATGAAAATTCTGAGATATACAAATTGCACATACTGGTACCCTAACTAAAGCCTGAAGAGAAGAAATTGATCGGTCAAAAACTCTAGCTCTGGCGTTATTGCAAACTTTTCTGAGGTAGGGTCACCAAACCGCCTCTGGTGACCTGACCTGAGGTCAGATCAACTCAAAATTTTCAGAAATGTTGCGTAAAAGCCTTTTAGGAAAAGTCAGAAAATTTAAGCTTCCTAGCTCAAAGCGTTTGGGAGATATAACCAAAAAACCTCAGGGGGGGGGTCCTGAGGCCCCCCCCCCCGCCAGGAATAGGGTTAAAGGGCTGATGTACATAGGGTAGTGTGGGGTAATTTGAACATATTTTTACGTTTTCTCCGTTGTATCAAATTCCAGCTCAACCCTGGATGAAGAAAAACTGTTTCAGTAGCGCATGTGTCACTTGCTTTCACCATGCAAGCCTCATTTTTGGACGAGCCGAGCATACCTTGAATAGCATAGCATCACTTCTCCACCAAGTCACGGTGTGTTCAAATTGCCCCACCGTGGGGTAATTTGAACATACTGCCTGTACCTGCCATAAAAACGATAGCCTCGCCAGCACCGATGCTGTTTGACCCATAAACGAATAGGCAGAACAATTATAAACGCACCTTCATTTGAAAAATCAACACAACAACAAAAATAACACTTGTAGAGTATCAACATCTGCACGCTGCACACCGGTCAGTTGACAGAATTCGCCTCTCTTCCATTTACAGAACGTCTATCATCTCCGTTCGATAAAAACTATCCCAAACCTTATTTCATCTGTTATAGTGGTGCCAATCGGAACCTGGACATTCGGAGTTTCGATTCTTTATAATGTCCAATCGGAATTGATTGCACAAAGGTATAGTAGTCTGGACAACATTGGACGATGGCCTGCTACACTTAAGCATTTTTATCAAGTAATCGTGCGTAGCATTGCTTGGCGAATGGAAAGCTTGTTAAGCTCTCAATATAATGAACTCACTTTTCGGCTGGTAAAATTACATGATAAGCAATTTAAATGACGGGTTTTGAGTGTTGATAGCTGCGTAATATTCGGACATATTTGGACAAATAGTTGACTTAAACATTTTTGGACGGAAAATCAACGAAAATGCCGGACACTAGACGGATATTAGACGGAAATTTTCTAAAACTGGCAGCACTTATCTGCTACTGCTTTGGGTCGAAAATATTGGCAAAAAAAAACTGGGTGTGTTGTTTTTTCGGAGTTATCCCTGTCTTCATTGAAATTCTCACACTATGTTCAGATTACCCCACGCATCCCCACGCTAAAAGCTATTTTGCCATTTTTAAAAACATGGTTCAAAATCAAATTTATGGGATTGAAGGCACTGATTAGGTCATTGTACAACAAAAGCCGTTGCGTATTGGGCGCTAGCAATGCAAGATTTTGCGCTGCAAGGAAGTTGCAACGACGTGTTGTTGGGCGTGTTTCCTTGCGAAATCGATTTTTTACACTGTGCGTCAAGATCTTCATTTCCTGAAACTTTAAACACCGTTCATATGATAGCCCATTTAGTTACGATAATTTCCCTCATTGGTCTTATTGGCATGCCACTTATGGATTTTCCGTAATTTTGTGTTATTCACGCTATGTTCAAATTGCCCCACATGTTCAAATTACCCCACCCTACCCTACTACATATATGTACGTGGATGAAATAGCCCCTTGATGCTAATGACAGAGCGCTTAGGTATTGAAGGATTGGCGAAGTCCAATGAATTGTCGATTCTCGAATCTCTGCTTAATTAAGCTGCCGCTCACTCTACCAACATCCGTCCATGCTGCATTCATACGCAGACTTGCGTAATGACGTCATGCTATCAAACCACATATTACGGGCGCAAACATGCGGCAAAATCGCAACATTTAATGAGATAATGGTGAAACTAAATCAACTTTACCGGGAAGTCTTACAGGGATTAGCATGTTAATCTGTTGCTATGTATACGGTTGATACAGTCGCTAGTTTTTTTACGTTGTGATGAATCTTGCGTCGCTGATTTTATTAACGAGACACCCGTTTTCCCGAAAGGTAAAAATTGCGTTACATGTCTGTGATGCAAATAAGACAGACATGGTATGGGACCGCTTAGGTAAAGAATGCCGCAAAATCGATAATAATTCATGTAAATGTATTGGAAAAACAAGGCAGAAAGGCTAGGTAAGTTGAAGAGCATATAGTTATAAAACACTATCACAAGGTAATAGTGGGCCTATGCCTATTTTCATTTAACGATGTTTTTTATTCCAAATCATTCCGTCACCCACTAAGCCAGTCAACCATATGTGGTGAATTCGTCATCATTTTCTTTTCTTTTTTGGAGGGGGTGGGTGGAGGTGAGCAAAAGGGATTGACAAGCTCGGAGCAGCGTTGACCCTTATCTGTAACAGCGGAGATACACGCTGTATGTTGACCAAAATAGCCGTAGGCGTTAAATGACGGCAACGATGGGATTGGTTATGCCACGTCTTATAAGTCCCAATATTTCTGGGAAATTTGTGCGCGCTCAATTACCAGTGATCCAAACCACCGTTTCACCTCTGTTTACACAAATTGTCATATCCGCAACCACCTCATACACCAGATACCTCCTCCACCAACGGTCATTTTCCTTGCCTCCGAGCACTTCACAAAGCTCACACAAGCAATACAACTGGAGAAAAATTAACTAGTCCGATTCGTGACAAGATTAAGAGCATTATATCCGGAAGAAATGTCAGATATCCATGTTTATCACGTACCCAGGTTGTTGCTGGTTAGACAAACCGCTGTTTGGAGAGGGAGAGAGGAAAGTGAGGGGTTTTCCTCTCTGTGTTAACTGCACGTGGCACGGGCGGGTCACTGAACGGGCATTGTCCGCTCGTGGCAGCGCAGGGTACACACTACACACGCATGTCCGCGCATGCATGCCCTCCTGCAATTGAACCTTTGTTTTGAGCGTAGAACTTATTTGTGTTCTTTTGTGGGCTTAGCACCTTAGCTGAAAGAGGTTAATTAGCTACCTACGTGGGAGTGATGCTAATGCTTGTAATGACGGATGTCTTCTATAGTTTGAAAAGGAACGCATATTGATTAGACTTTCAATCGTTTTTACGATATAATCCGATTCTCAATCTCCATGATTGCGGGACTTTTTAACAGTTGCATGGCTAAATCAGGCGTAATAATAACACCATTGAGTTATATAAATAAAACAAATCTATTGGAGTTTGGAAGATGTTGAATCACTGCTAAACTTCGAAAATGCAAATTTGGTTTCATTCTGTCGATTATTATGCACATCTGATCACGAGAAATGGAGCTAGGTCGCAGAAACAGATACCCACCTGTATCTACAACATATCCAGTCCCACCACGTCACTGACCTATCTCCTTGGGTTTGACCTCGGCGGTGAAGGTCATGTCGTGGTCGATCATCTGACCCCAGGCGACCAGCATCACGGTGACGGCGTGGTCGTGGCGACCCTGGTCGTTGTGCAGCGTACCGGAGACTCGGCGAGGGCTGGGTAGCGGCAGACCGGCCAAAACGTCCTTCGGAGCCGAAACACCTGACAAGGGGGGGGGGGGGAGGCATGGTGAGAGATTGGTGAGAAACTGTGGGGAAGGGTATGGAGGAAGATATTTGATTGTTGATAAGAGAGCAGACTCTAACGGAGAAATGAGAGAGGGAAGGAGAGATGAAAGGAGGAAGAGATCACTAGCAAATCAAAAAACTATGTGATACTCAATTGGAAACTAACAGTTAAGCTCTCCTCTAAAATAAAAAAACGAATGTAGGCACTATTGTGCTGCAGCTGCCTTCCTCTGCCTTCCTATCTCTCTCTCTCTCTCTCTCTCTCTCTCTCTCTCTCTCTCTCTCTCTCTCTCTCTCTCTCTCTCTCTCTCTCTCTCTCTCTCTCTCTCTCTCTCTCTCGCTGTCTTTCTCTCATCTATCTCTCTTCTCGCTCTCTTCTCTTACTCCTTCATTCTCTCTCCCTTTTCTCATTTCCTCCCTTTTTGTATCTCCATGCATCTTTTCCCTCCTCTCTACCATCCTTTCCCCTTTCCTCACCCTCTCTTCCCTCCCTCTCCCCATCTGCCCCCTCCATGCACCGTACCGTCGATATAGTGCGGCGCCAGCAGGCGTCGGAAGGTAGTGCGCGCCGCTCCCCACGTGGGGTTGTCCAGGTTGTTACACGTGCCGTCAATAGTCCGGTACCGGGATACCTCACACTGGAGACCGGCGCTCAGGTGGGACGGGCAGAAGGCGGCGATACTCGTCTGGTAGGTGTCGATCAAAGGTAGGCCGTGCAGAATAGCTTCCCGGGGCAGGTTATATCTGGGGAGGAGGGGCATCGGTCAGCGGGGAGCTACTGTTGAGGTAGTCATCGATAGTTAGTAGGTCAGCTGAACAAGAATGACACCAAAAGGACTGATAACAACTAACAATGGGAAGTCGCACTGAAAACAATTTAACCCAAGGCCGGCGAGTAGACCGGTGTTTCGCGGGTACCCCTATCCGCAACCATTTTTAACCACCCTCCGAGGAGTACAGTACGATCCCATTGCAGTGTAGTCATCCCTCCTCTCAGCGGACTTGTTCGCTGACAACGGTTATATCCGCTCAGAGGATGTACGACTACACCGCAATGGGACCTAGCACTACTCCTGGGAGGGTGGTTAAAAATGGTTGCGGATAGGGGTACCCGTGAAACACCGGTTTACTCGCCGGCCTTGGGTTAAATTGTTTTCAGTGCGGACACCATGAAAAACAATCTGGACCTCTCGTGGGTACCCTCCCGGGTCAACTCTGAACTCAGTCCCCGTTTTTTTTTTTTCACACTCACGTGTGGGCGAGCGAGGCGGCCACCTCTGTCAGCGCCTCGCCGAGGAGACCGAGCTGTTCCACGTCACTGTAGTCGGCCTGGGGTTGGAGCTGGTAGCGCGCCGCAGCCTGCTCGAACGCAGCGCTCACCGCCTCGTAGGTGATGCACGTGCCACCGCCGATGTGGCTCGGACCGCTGAGGGGGGGGGGGCTCATATTGAGGAGTATGGAGGGTTAGAAATATTCTTTATTGACCGTTTGCAAAGTGAAGGATGAGCGAAAGCCGTCACCAGAATTTAAAAAATTGTTGAATATTTTGACTTTATTCGTAAACATCTCGAATGATTGCCGAAAGCAATACGACTGAGTGATTAATCTTACGCGTACGAAACACACTCAGTAATCTCATCATGAAACACAAGTTTTTCAGTTTAAAGATTCTATTCGACTTTTAATTTTTTAATCATTCTGGCTGTGAAGTGGACGACCGCATAACCTGGGCCTCAAAGGGATGGCGAGAGGACGGTAGTTGGGAAGAACGACTGTGTCTGTATCCATCCAGTATCCACCGGTTTCGTCTTTCTGCACCCCCTCTCTCACACCGGGGATCTTGATCTGCTTCCCCGTCCTCTGCACCTACCTCTGACCCAGCAGAACGTTACGAGTGTGGTCCACCAGAGACGACTGACCGCCGGCTGCCGTTACCGCCAGGGCACAGTGGGCACCGGTGCCACCGGGTGGGGGCACAGTACTGTGCCCGGGAGGCACCAGGGTTGGACCGGTTGCCGGCAGCACCGCGCCGCCCGGGCCGCTCGGGTGGATGACACTGGGGGCGGGGAGAACAGCGGGTAAGTAAGTTACAGCTGGAAAAAAGACACACTTTAAGTGTATGCTTACCACACGAACAAAAGTGTTCATTATTGGCTAACTCGAATTGTACGAGTAGGCGAGTAGGCTGATAATGATATGAACAGCGAAGGTAATGATAACTAGCTGCGAACGGAACCTAAATACCTTATGGCGGCAGCTTTCATTACTATTTGTTAACAAAATCAAGCTAAAAGTGGAAACAAGTGGTTAATTGCAGCTGAAACGTACAAGAACGCATCAGTTGGAAAGCACTAAAGGAAAGTCATCGTGTACCTAAAAGTGTTACCTATACCCAGCTTCGATTCATTTCACTGATCAGCTGTGTCCAGCCCCGCCCAGGCCATTACCGGTGTGGTTAATGTTCCGTTTGCATGTTGTGACCTTTCCGGGCCTGCTTACCTTGAGCTGATGGAACTGAAGCCGCTGAAGCCATCGATACTGGCGCGGACCGAGCCAGCCAGCAGGCCAATCAGCAGGATCAGTAATCTGGCGCAGCAGAGACATCAGAGATATCAGACACGTCAGAGATATCAGAGATATCAGAGACATCAGAGATATCAGAGGAGATGATCAGATGCACATCAGATGAGCAGTAATCGCCACGCACTTTGTATGTGGATCGCTCTCAGATGTAAATACAATACAATACAATATACTAGGTAGAGGCATGTGGATGATTTCAGAAATGGAGGAGGTACAGTCTGTTACAGTTTGCAGTTTGATGGATAGGAACTCTCTACCAGGCGCGGGAGCCAGGGGGCTCGAGCGGGCTGATCCCCTCCGGCTTTTTGGCCGGGAAGACTCGAGCCTCTCCCCCATTCCTCACAGAGCGAGGCGCATCCTAATCATACCAATTCTTCTCGCAATGAAAAATTACATCCTGAAACCGATGGTGAAACTCATCCTGCGACTCGGCCCGGTGTCGTAAGGCGTAGATAGGCTGTGCCGCTTGACACTGAAGTGAAGCGGCACAGTCTATACGGGCGCCAGGTGGCTTCTGCCCGAGCGCTGAGGCACCGATGGATAGAGTCACTATCGTTCAGGCTATACCCGACTGTACCATCAACGCCTGTACCCGACTGTACCATCAACGTATAAAACATCAGTCGCACGGTAAAAAGCGACACATCGTCATGAAAGAGAAATACACGAAATACACCTTGTGAAAATCAGTAGTTGGAATGATAGCCGACTTTACCTTTATATGAAACGGGGAAAAACAGTTTGCCAAAATCTCAACAATTTACTTGCATGATCTCAAAGAAAATCTTTTCGTTTTTAGTTCTCACTAATTTCATTGATTCCATCCATTTTTGTTCTGAATGTTTGGAACATTATTGAAGACTGAAGCCATATGTAGATGCGGAAAAATCGGCATAGAGTATTTTACTTCACTGCCCCCTACCTTATTCTTTTATTTATTCACGCCAAACCACTTCAACAAAGACGTTATGATACCGAGAAATGTAGCACTTTTTCAGTGGAAGAACATCTTCGAACAAGTACCTACAATTAGTTTCTTTTAAAAGATATCTTATGATAGTTGAGATCAGACGACAAATTTATAAAGTCGTGCACACGTGGCGACAGCCCGATAGCGAATCAACTTAGGTGGGATGAGGAAAATGCTCCCAAAGTCAAAAGATGTTGCAGCCGTTAGTGGTTGATGATACCTAAATAAACTGTAGACTAGGGTGTGTCTCATAACGTACATACAGGTCTCGCGGGTTTTAGCGGTAGGTTTTGCACCTAGAAAATTTAGTGTACTTCAGGCTACATCTTCGTCGTCTTAAGCTTTTAAGTGTTGAAGATGCGATCGACTTGTTGGGTAACAAGCCGGCCATGACCGTGTAAAATGGCTTCATCGTAGATCGATTAGTTTCTGAGATATAACCGGAAATGTAAAAGTGCAAAACCTACCGCTTAATCTCGCGAGAGCTGTACCTACCTATCTCAAGCGTTTCAGGGCCCAGTCCAACGCCAATATAGCGAAATTGATACGATAAGGTCCCAAAATAACATTGCGTAGCTAGCGCAACATTGGACCTGTCTTCTGGATAAGGGTTTAGCCGAGACGCAGACGGCAGTGGATAAGCATAACATATTCGGATTCAGCTTGTGCAATGTGCATTCTCTCCATAAGCTAGTGCAGGTTATTTGTAAACATTGCTCTCACGTTCGGCGTATCGTGACACGAGTCTTATGTTTGCTAAGAACCTACCACAATGTTACGCTCCAGCCTATATCATAGTAAACACCGATCTAGACCGAACTCACGACCGATTCGAAACAATGGCTAATCCTGGACTTTCCTGCAGCAATGTGCGCACTACGTGCACCACTGCACTGCACTGCAAACGGGGGGGGGGGGGAGGGGAGTATCTGGTGTCATATGTCATACTCGTAGGCAGCAGAGAAAGAGGAGGGGCCCGGTGCTGACCACTGACCAGGGGAGAACAGAACCGTTAAATCTCGTACTGCCGGAGAGGCCAGCCCTGTTTCCAGAATCGACTCCCTGTTCCGGTCCACTGTCGGCGATTAGCAGGCTCCGGTTGACCTCCGGTTAGCAGTTGCAGGTCATGCCATGAGAGGGGGAAGGAGGGAAGGAGAGGGGGTGGAGGGGTGGAACGGGAAACGACCACACCCAGTGAGGGCCGCTGCGGGGTCGGTGAGGCCGGGCGAGGTAGAAGTGAATTGGGGTTCCAAGGTTCCGGATATCGATATCGCCAGCAACGAAAATTCGAGCCTAGGCGACAACATTTTTTCTGGGCTGCTAAAAAATGGATTTGCTATTTAGTGTCGTAAGCTTACGTCTTTATGGTGTTCGATAAAACTTTGTAGAGCTACTGTTATGTGTTGACATGCTGGATACAGTATCGAACAGTTCAATGTACATGCTAGCCGACAACATCACAAAACTAAAAACGCTGGCGTCTGGAAAGGGAACAATTGTCAACACATACCGGATTTGTAGCAAAGCAAACGCTCATGTAACACTGATCGGGGAGACGTAACTATTTTTTAAAGTCGGCTAGACAACCGGTATGCTACAGGTGTGTGCGGTATGCGAGTATATGTAAGAACATTGGCTCCCTCGATGAAGTTCGGGTGTTGTTCAAACTTGGCTTGACCGGTACCATGACGTGTCATATGTTTCAGTGCATGTTTCAGCATTCCAATCTAATGTTATCCGATCCGTATGTGTGCCTTATGGATGACTTGTGGCTGCGTATATAAACCAAAAGGGTAATTGACGGAGCACAATGATGGAAGCAGGCACACATCTGGGCTTTTATTGCTTCCAACGCATCCAATGTCTTATTTGCGCGATTAAGTGTCATAAAATGCTTTATCTATTCTGGCTGTTTCAATGCTGAAAGTCAACTCTATGGATTGTTTTGATTGCTGTGAAGATATGGCCGAATGATATTGAGAAACTGCACTCCACACACATATTCTAATTAGTTTGAGCAAAAACCAGAGCTGTAATCTATCCAACAGCATGCCCATTAAGCCGAGACTGTATATACGCCTATCAAGTAGAGATGCTTATGGATTGACATCAGGGCAAAAACTGGGATCCGGATCACACAGTACGACCAACTGCCTTTGCCGGCATGCCGGGCCAGGTTTTGTTTCTCACTTTCTTCCCCGCGCCTGTTGACAACGCGCTTTCACAATGTGTCGCTTATTGGCCATCCACTGCAGGTGACCGGCACGCCGGGCACGCCGGGCGGATACCGCCAGTGGGGATGGCATGCCAGGGTTCTCAGGGGTGCTAGTCAGTCTGCGCACTGAATGGGTGGGGACGGGATGGTCAGTAGCGAGAGAACAGGTTTGTCGCGCTAGTATACGTCTCACTTAGCTGGTGTGAAGCGCAGTTCAGTGATATGGCGATGGTGAGGTCAATTCTGAAAGGAACGGCTGTGGATACAGGGCTGGCGGCGAAAACATTGGCGCCAAGCCTTTTCTTTTACGCCTTACAAACAATAAGCCAAACAATAAGTCCAGCAATCAGCGGTCCTATCTTCTGTGAAGACGTTGGAAGATGGTTGCACCAACGACGTCGGATATGCAGTATGGCAGGCAGAGAAGTGGGAGGAGAAGCAGCACTGGAGGTCCGACATTGTTTCGGCACGTAACAATGTAGAGTGTCACGACCCATTTATCTGTGTTGTGTGACCAAGGTCGCGGCCTCGGTGACTGAACATTCGGCATGCGGTAGGGCGCTATGTCGTTCCGCGGTCAAAGCATTGCAAGTGTAATTGAGAGCATTACGCTCCGTCACACGGTTCGAGAGAAACGTGGTATGTGTCAATGTCCAAGAATAGCCGCGCGATTTGTCACACAGCAAAGAGTGACGCGGTACGTTCCACACCCCGGAAAACAAAGCATGTCTAAAACCCGACAGTAAAGCCCAATGGCTATGGATGGCTCAAGAAACGCGGCATTTCTCTTATAGCACCGCATATTATATAGCACAAGCATATCATGTAATTATTTACTTAAAATGCTTCTGAAGCGTAAGCACATGTAGAAAAGTATAGGCATGAATCGATAAACAATACGTTTTGCATCTTCCAGTATGCCTTAGACTTTAGAGTATCCAGTATGCCCGTTAAAATCTCGTCAGGAAGAAAGGCTTTGAGCCTTTTAGGAAACTACTGTGTATAAGATCGTCCTTGCTGATTTCGACTGGGGTCGGTAGACCGAAACCGCATTCGTAGCGGATCTGAACGGGGCCAATTAGCCTCCTCAAAGGTCTCGGCCTAGCTTCACTACCTGCAGCTAAAGTCGTGCGACGGTTTTGTTTGTGAACCTGAATGGCCATTCGTTTACTCGTTAGTGTGCCCGGAGTTCGCGTTGGCTCTGGTATCTGATCTGACTCAGCCTCTGCGCGCTGACGCTGTTTTCCCGCTCTGTTGTGACAACACGTCGCGGCTGCAGTCCGAGCTATGAGCTAAACGGCTGCATTCCGATACACAGAAGGTAAATATTATCCATGCCAGCTACCTCTCTAATCTTTTACTGGAGGATCGTGGGATAAGAAATTTTGCCCCTCCCGCAACGTTCAAAGTTGACGAAACGTTATCGTTTTTATCGCATAAAAAGAAAAGCAACCAACAATTAACTTAGAATCAAAGGCTTCGAAGACGCTTCATTACGCTAAAATAGGATTTCTCGTAAACCTGTTGCCCCGTCAACTCTGAAAACACGCTGCTACACATTGCCACGGCGGTATATATCGTCTAAGGCCGACATACGTGCTGCTTTATCGATTATCGCCACGTCTAACGGCCTTGGCCCAGATCAATGCCTGGTCGGCCATGGCAGCAGCCTTTCAACCGGTAAACATTCAGCCCTTTTATTATCTGCTACACTTTGTTATATTACTTTTATTGTTATGTTATTGTTACTGCGCTACACCTAACTGCGATGTGACATTAATAAGAAAATCGTGCGCTGTTGGTGAAGTGGCTCATAATATTAGTGATCAGCTCCGCTCCCGTTCTTGCCAAAATAAAATGGCATGCTATTTCGCTAGAGTACGCTGAATGACACGCGTACTTTGCATTGTCACTGCAGCGTAGGTACTGGGGAGTTGAGATACGCTCTCAAAGATTTGCTTGCACCCTTCCTGTACTGCCGCACATATACGCTATATACGCTATTCCAGCTGTGTATCCTAACCACTTTATCGTGTGTGCTATGTGCCAGCCGACAATTCACGGTCCGAGCCGCCGTGCTGGAGGCCGGTGTTCCGGGGGTGGCGCCAGTCACGACCAGACCGCCGTGACCCGTGAGGGGGGGGGGGGGGCCGTGACCTAGGGGGTCTGGTGACCCGGTTTGGATACACGGACCCGGGCCACACCCTCATGAAGGGGGGGGGGGTCTCTGCCGTCCGCGCCACAGTGGCTGATTTCGGCTGTCTGTTGAGGTCGCAGTGGCTGATTTCGGCTGTCTGTTGAGGCCACAGTGGCTGATTTCGGCTGGCTGCTGAGGCCGCAGTGGCTGATTTCGGCTGACCGCTGACCGCAGCGGTGGGTTTCGACTGACCTCAGACCAAAGCGACCTCAGAGGTCGGGGTTGACCAGCGACTGCAGAGTGCAGATCGTATTTTGAGCGCTGCCCCTCCCCCTTATCGGTGTAGAGACACACGCCGAGGATTGCCGACGGAAACTTACGACTCGCTAATGGACAGCTGGTCTCGAAATCATGGCTAACACAAGATGAACTTCAAAAGTGTTAGATAAAGTTGTCATAGTCACACATGAACAGTTTCATATTGCACCGCACTAAAATAAAATCAATAATTGCTGCTCTGTGTATGGATCGTGGAATATACGGATGTCAATGATAAGTCATATGGATGGATCGTGGATAGATCGTGGAATGGATGGATGGATCTTGGAATGGATGGATCTTGGAATGGATGGATTGATCGCGGAATTGATGGATGAATCGTGGAATGGATGGATGGATCGTAGAATGGATGGATGGATCGTGGGATGGATGGATCGTGGAATGGATGGATGGATCGTGGGATGGATGGATCGTGGAATGGATGGATGGATCGTGGAATGGATGGATGGGTCGTGGGATGGATGGATCGTGGAATGGATGGATGGGCTGGGCGGAATTTAGGTGGTAAGTGAAGATAAGACGGAGGAGTTGGTGGCCGGACATACGAATTATCTTTAGTTATGAATGTTTCCGTGATGAGTATTTCCGCATTACGATAAGAGTGGTATAAACTGATTGGTACGCTGCAATCAATAATTTGTTATGCTAACACATTCTGAAACACATGAATAGGTTACACAACTAGGCCGTGGCCTTGTGAGCCATGCAATAGCCTAGTTCCGCCTTAGAAATGGTGGCTAGTTTTTACATATATTTGCTGTGAATTCTAATAATAAACACTTGACGTAAATGTCGTCATCCTTGATATCCTGGCTTTATCATCATCGGTAGCTTATCATCATAGCTTGCCTATCCTAGAAGTTTATTTATTTCACGTCATTGGCTCACTCCACACTTGTGTGGCTATTCTAGTGCCAGAGTCAAAGAATAAAATAGTGGTTGTCGGGATGACACACATACATAACATTCATACATACATACATACATACGCCCTCGTTCCCCCACCAATCTCACAACCACACTATCACATAAGTGTCGTCACTAGGCGCCGCTAACGATCGTTCCTTTGTTGCTGCAGCAAATGCCGACGAAGTTCTCTTTTAAAAGCTCTCATGTCCAGATCACGCATGCTTGGAGGCAGTCGATTAAAAGCCGTTGCTGCAGCGAAAAGGAATCGTCTCCTCCCGGACTCAGACTTTATCATGGGAACATGTAACATGTCGTCCTGCCTCGTAGCTCTTTGGTGTACATGCCTTCTTCGCACAAGATTCTCCGAGAGCAACTCGGGCTGAGCCGTAACCAGCGTGCGTTTTAAGAGCGTCAGCACATGGTACGTATACATGTTGTGCGCCGATAGCCACTCTAAGTCACGCAACACGTCACTCACATGGTCAAACTTCCGTCGCCCCGATATAACACGTGCAGCAAAATTCAACACTTTCTGTAGCCGTGAGGTTTGGGTGACATTGCACGTTCCGTAAACACTAATACAGAAGCTTCCCATAAGCTAATTTTAGCCAAAACACTGATGAAAATGATGACAATTTCAAATCCCCGATCAATAAGTAACAAAAACCTGCCAGGTGACGTTCGACATCGTCAAACCGAAGCAAGCAATGCAGCCTCCTGCAGCCTCCTGCCCTCGCAGTGGGAACTTTTTTGGGGGTCAGGGGTGACGTCTGGCGGGAAATGGTAAGAAACACTTTAGTGACGGAAATAGATGCTACTCCACTTTGGAAAATCAGAAGTTGCATGTCTAAGCAAGACACATGGGACATAATAACAATAGGCGCTTTCATAGAATTTATGCAATTTCATACGATGAATAGAAGGGGTCACACTAAACAGACAATAGTGTTGCATAGGTCTAAACTGTTTTGTTGCACTTCCACCTATGTAGTAAATACGTTTATCCCCATATGAAAATGCACCATCAAAAGCAAGTGTTCATTACACCGCACAGTGGGCCAGGCGCATCAAAAAAGCGGAATTAAGTCGAAAATCAACTTCGGTGAAATTCCTGTAATTATGGGATAGAGTATTGTAAAATGTCCAAAGTTTCCGAATAAGCAAGTTTCCTTTCCCCAATGTCAAGGCAGATAATGCTATAACGTCGCAAAGTAGGACTTACCGACTGGAGATGGAAATGACTGCTGTGTACCATATTCCGTTCCCCCGATTCAAAAGCTCTCAGCGTAAAATCATTAAAGTTATTCCGTACAAAATAGCTTTAAAAAAACAGCCGGTATTTCTGCGCATGTTTCTCGTACTCAAGTTCCCGGGAACTATTTCATGCTTACTAGTAGCGGTGGGGTTTACAGTGCCTGTTCGGAACCGTGGTAGTGCAGCGACGCAATGCATTTATATAAGGATATTAAGAAAACGTCACCGAACAACACGAAGATATTTGCTGCCTGACTTTCCTCAAGGTGTATAGCTTGCTGCCCAATGCAAATATTTTGCGCATTTTTGCGCGAAATGGACAAATAAGGGTTTAACCCTCGCCGGCATAGGCCGTTTTGCATCCCTCGACGGCACAGGGGGATGCGACCCTCCTCGCGTTTGGCCCCTAATTGAGCTAGAGCCTCGCGGAAAAAAAAACATCGTGTAGGTCGTCACGAGACAAAGCTAACGGTACCCGGTTTTAAGGTCATAGGTCAAATGGTGACCTCTGAGGTCAGGTCAATGGCCGAAAGTCGGGACCTGTTAGAACGTCGTATAGTGTGGCTGCTAAGGGGGTTTTCGGGATGCTGATCACGAATATCATGTTAGTTTTGATCACAGATGATGTCTTCATGCATTTAGGCCAGGTCGGGTCAGCTCAGGTCAGGTCAACCAGTATGGGTCCTGCCGGGTATTCGTAGTAGGTGTCAACCCGCCTCTGACAGCTTCGTAACATGTTACGAAGGCACCAAAACTACTTCGTAAATGTTCAAATGGTTCCTAAATTCTAATTCAGCTCCAAAACTAGCCCAGAAACATGTAAAACTCGAAAAAGTGAACCGAGGTCATCGAAGGTCAATGACCTGACCTGACCTTCAGGTAACCTTTACACCCACCCTAATGCATGGGACCAACATCATATCACATGTTTGAACGCTTGAAACCACGAAAAGACTGCAAACGCGCGGCCAATGCGGCATAGTGCCCGCCTGTCCCAGGCATATGTGCAGCGCAGAAATTAAATAATGACGTCATAGGTCAGTGACCTAGCGTAACCAATCAAATTTGAAAATGGATATCGGATTCGGCTTTAGCATGATATTTTACCCTGTAACGAATCGTTTTTGGCACCGCAGCTGTGCTCAATGATTTAATTCCGCTTTTTTGAAGCGCCTGGCCCACTGTGCACCGGACATACATGTTTTTAGACAAGTCGCCTCATCGACATTTGAGTCCAGTTTCTTTGGGGTAGCGATAAGTAGAGTTGTCCCAGGTCCGGTCAGTGGGTCAGGGGGCCAGGACGAGTTAGCCACCAAGGGTTGCATTACTTGAACAGGATCCCACGCGGGTCAACCCGCTCTTTGACTAAGCGTGATGCGGAGTGCTTCAAGCTAACCGGGTCAACTGTCGTGTCAATGCCGCCTGCTCGGCTGCTCCGTCACATTGGAGGGCACGTCTTGTTTTTACACAGGGCAACAGGTGGTGACGTAGCGTTGTTCTATTCCGTCCCAGAAGCTAGCGAGAATCACACTCACCATAGTGCGTGGGATCTCACTTCTTAAGAGCAGAGGTAAAGAAAAAAACAGACAGCCTGGTGCAATATATCAACAGTTTTTGTGGTTATCTATTCAAGCTACATTTTGGAACCTGTTTTGTTTGTAAAGAAAAGGTAGGTAGTACCATGGATGAGATAATAGGTGTTATCTCATCCATGGTAGTACTTTCAGCACATGTTTCTGCTGACAAAGAGCTCAATGAAGTTCCTGAGTGTCCCTGCACTGCAATATGGAGGGCGGTCTGGAATCTGGATGGGCTCTCTGACTTTACCATGGTTTTACATAGTTAAATCATGTAAAGCTAGCAACAAAACTATCAGTAACCCGTAGGTACCAGTGTGTTTATCATTTTTACTCCTACGCTCAGGAGTTCATGGACCAAACTAAAATATTATTTGACGCATAATGTTTTCTCAAGGCTGAGTCTGACCGGAACGGAGATTCGTCGGATACCAGCGTCTATTATCCTTACATTTTCAAATCCCTTCATGTGAGGAAAACATATGAAAATACGTCCTGGCAAATAGCATATGTTTGCATCTGGACATCACATTCATGACTGAAATGATATATTATGCGGCAGATCGCTTGGCACCTGCTATCTGCTTTTAAACTTTTTCGACCAAAAATGGACGAATATGACCTGATTTTGACCTCTATAACTCATGACCTGAGATGACCTACATAGGACCCAATTTCATCAGGAGGTGCATGACATTGAAGCATGACCGCAGAGGAGATAGAAATGGAAAACTAACAATCGCGGTGTTTTGTTTTTATTTATCTGTGAAAAAAACACAGAAGGACTTTGCCCCCCCTCCCTCAACAGGTCGCGGTTAACAAGATAAGGCGTCTTTAATTAACCGTTGTTTTATGTTTGTGATCTTAAATCACACCTAGTTGACAGCAAAATGAACGGAGCTGCTCTCTCCAGCGTGGCACCCCACTCTGACTCATTATGCTCCATCGCGACTGTATACAAGGATATTTGTACCCAAGGATGTTTTGAACTTTTGAACTTTTTTATTTCTCGAAACCGACAGTGCTCGACTTTGCTGAGGCATCCAGCATGATGTAAACTGTAAAGCACTTGAGCCATTGCCCTATGTTTTCGAGCATTTTGTTTGTTTTGTTGGGTCAGGCTCTTTCGGTCTAACGAGACCATTTCACAGCCGAAAGGATAATAGGAACTACGGAGTGAAATTGGTCTGAGCGGTCGCTCTGGTGATCCATCGGGGCTGAGCCAATCACGAGGACATGCCGCCCAGCCCCCTGAAAGCTACCCTTGAAAGGTTGTGGGCTTGCTCCTTTAGGGAGCTAATACCAAGGAATAAAGTTGCTCGTCCAGCCCGGAACAGGGAGTGGAGACATGGAAGAGAAGGATTTGATTATCCTGAGGATCGACGGAAAGGTTGTTTTTAGAATACTATATCACATCCTGCATCCATGTATATTGTGGATGGCCGACCTTCCGCCGTTCCAGTGGTGGCTGGGACTCAACTCAACCACCCTTTATAGTCATCACGTGCGGCTGATGCTCTGCTGTGTTCGCAGCCCTCAGCACCCCACAGCCCCACACTGCCCCCCGCGCCGGTGACCCACCTGGTCATGGCTCCACAGGTAGAGAGTCCGTCGACCAGGAGCCGTGCACGTCACACGACGAATGGAGGTGGTCTGACGGCGAGCGACACGGCAGACCCGCCTCTCTGCCTCTTGGTCCGCCCCCGCCCCCGCCCGCAGTCGGCCGCCCCCGCCCCCGCCCACAGCGGTACACGGCCCGCCGCCCGCAGAAGCCCTCAGCAGCCAGCCCCGCCGGCGGCGGCATCTTATTGTTATTTATTGTCACCGTGCTTATGTTATAGGCTTGAAGATAGCGAGAAGGGAAGGTGTTTGTGCTGCAACTGTTCAGTGATGAGGCTTACTTGAAACGTGTGAAAGAGGGGAGAGAGAGAGAGAGAGAGCGAGAGAGAGAGAGAGAGAGAGAGAGAGAGAGAGGAGAGAGAGGAGAGAGAGCGAGGTGAGAGGAGAGAAGGAGAGGAGAGAGGGAGAGAGAGAGAGAGAG